>NC_138556.1:18590195-18864273 GCF_964273705.1 Natrix helvetica | reverse complement strand
CATCTCCGTTTCAAAGCCGAAGAGCCAGCGCTGTCCGAAGGCGTCTCCGTGGTCATGTGGCCAGCAGGACTCAATGTCGAAGGCGCACGGAAGGCTGTTCCCTTCCACCAAAGGTGGTCCCTATTTTTCTACTTGCATTTTTTACCTGCTTTCGAACTGCTAGGTTAGCAGAAGCTGGGAGAAGTAACAGGAGCTCACTCTGTTACGCGGCACTAGGGATTCGAACCACCTTTCTGATCAACAAGCTCAGCGTCTTAGCCACTGAGCCAACCTGGTAAAGTTTGAAATACACCACCCTAAAATTCAGCAGGATCCATCTTGAACACGGATTGAAAGGAGGGAACAGGGAAAGCCAGCACTGGTGATGTTTCATTCTTTCAAATTTGCTGTGACTTTGAACATCGCGCTTTATGCTTTAGGAAAGCGAGTTCAAGCCTCCTTTATTTCCTTGGTAAGGTCCATCTAGAGAAAAATCAGCGGTGTCCACTGGGCTGGGCTGATGGCCGCTGTTTTAGATCTCCCAGAATGCCTTGCTCTGATGGGCATTTGAGAGGTAGAAATGGGGGGCTGTCAGACTGAACCTCAACCTCCTTGTACCCTAGAAGGAAAATGTGGGGGACACCATTGCTTTCTCCAGGAGTATCGTCCCTCCAGTCAATCCCACCACTGCTATACCTCCTCTTGGGTGATCTTTGTGCATTTGATAAAGACAACCTCTCAAGGTTCCAAGTAACACCCCCAACGAAAGAAGACTCCAAGGCTTGAGGTTCCTCAAAATTCCCCTTTATTAGAGATGTCCTATTGGCCCATGTGGGAAACCCAAATCTGAAAGCTTCCAGGTTTTCTACTCTTCTCTACTTCTTCTCTCCTTCTCCTCTCTCCCCTTCCACTCTTCTTTCTCTCCTCCTCTTCCCCGCCCTGTCCTCTCTCTTATCCCTCTCTTCTTCCTTTACCTCTCTCCTCCACTTCCCACGCTTCATCTCATTTACTTGGTGGATTTCAGCTTCTGAGCGAGCTCCATTTTATGTTGATGGTATTTATAATTAGAAAGGAATGTTATTTTGACCATATCTACCCCACTCCATATAATCCCCTCCCCTCTCAGTTTCCCACAGCAATCATTGTGGTAGGACTGAAGGCCCAATGCAAAAGATGGCTTCCAGGCCTGATACAACCCATCTCCAGTTTTATGGTTAGAGTTGGGACAGCATCTAATGTGGAAAAGGAAGACTCCTGGACACCGTGTGGAGACCCACCACAGAGCCACTGGGGTGTAGCTTTCTCGGTGTTGAAGGAGGATCTGGAAATCCAGATTCATGTCCTCCCTCGACAGTGGGACCCACTGGATAATGGAGCCAGTCACGATCTCTCCGGTCAACCTATCGTACAAGGTAGCCGTAGCCAAGATAGAACATCTCATGGTTTGGACATTTGTTTTCTAGCAGAGAAAGTCGCTTTGAGAATGCCTGGAGAACTGATGTTCTCTTAATTGCTTGATGGCTCCGGCAAACCCTGGACAGCTTTTAACATGGATTCATGAACGAAACAGCCTTTCTAAGATTTTATGCGTCCTCAACATCCAGACAAAGAAAGACCATAAAGCAAATTATCAATAAAAATAAAATTATGCAGAGGCCTTTTTGCCTGCCGCTTGATTCAGAGCTGTCAGTGACCAGACTTGTGTTCTAATCATTTTCCATTTTGTGGTGAATACATGGATTTTTTCTCTCGCACCTTCTCTCAAATATAAATCCTCCCTCCCAAGACAACGGGAGGTTCTAAAGCCGTTGGACTGAGGTGAATCTGTTATCTTAAAAGACCTTTAGGCACCTTGAGATGCTGTAAAATATCACCGTGGACAGAGACGCATCATTTTGTGGGGAGCGGGGCTGGTGATGTCATCTCGACTCTCATAAACTTTCAGGATGAGATAAGACAGGCCCATAAACTTCTCTGACAATAGCAGATGGTGGCATTTGCTCAAGCGCTGGCTCCCTTTTTGACGTGGAATATGTTTCAATGTTCTTCAAAATATAAGGTGGGATGAGCAGGTCTCTGTCTTCCTTGGAAATCGAGGGGAGCTCAGGCCCTCCCTTGGGGTCAGGCAAAACCCATCCAAGAGAAGCAGAGTAATCCCAAAGTTTCTAAAGCATTAGAAGAACACCTGGGTCATGTCAAATGCTGATGTTGTTAGTTGTGAAGTCGTGTCTGACCGATCGCGACCCCATTGACAACATTCCTCCACGTCCTGTCCTCTACCATCCTCTGGAGTCCATTCAAGCTCACGCCGGCTGCTTTGGTGACTCCATCCAGCCACCTCATTCTCTGTCGTCCCCTTCTTCTTCTTTTGCCCTCCATCGTTCCCAGCATGAGGCTCTTCTCCAGGGAGTCCTTCCTTCTCATTAGGTGGCCAAAGTCTTTTGAGTTTCCTCTTCAGGATCTGGCCTTCTAAAGAGCAGTCAGGGTTGATCTCCTCTAGGACTGACCGGTTGGATGGTCTTGCAGTCCAAGGGACTCGCAGGAGTCTTCTCCAGCACCAGAGTTCAAAGGCCTCCATTCTTTGGCGCTCAGCCTTTCTTATGGTCCAAATTCTTTCTTATGGTTTCAAATGCTGATAGGTTGGGACAAAGACACTCAAAAAACTAGTAAGAACACGGAGAACTCGCAAGCAAAAATGTAAGGCCACAGGATTGCTTTGCTATTGATTCATAGTGGTACCTTGTTGACTGTCCAACAGAAATATGTTGCAAATTCAATACTGGCTGTTTGCTCTGGCTGTAACGCTGAATTAAAAACCCGTAAACTGGGGTTTGCATTGCATTTTGTGAATTGTGAAACAGAATCTTCTTCTCCATTTTTTTAAAAAAAATTGGACAAAATTTACAGTTCTTCCTAGGTGGGACAGACAGAATGGGCACTGCGCTTGGTTGTTTCCCTGCGGATATTTCACGAGTAAACTAGGTAACATCATCACAACAGAGTGAAGTTTTTGTTTATGTGCTTGTGGTTTGCCCTGTCAGTGTTGAAGGGTTTGTTCTTGGTGCTTCCTTTATTAGACTGTTGTTGACTGTTTGACTGGCTAGTTCCCTGATTGAGATATTGTTTTCTGCTTGATTGTTTGTCTGGTGTTAATCCCTGCTTATCTTTCTGTGGTATCCTCTGAGCTTGCTGGTTTTCTTGCAGACGATTCATTACCCAACTAGATAACATCATCTTCAGAAGTTGTGGGTGCTCCATCACCGGAGGCTTTTAAGAAGAAATTGGGCAGCGGTTTGTCTGAAATAGTATAAGGTGTCCTGCTTGATCAGGAGGTTGGACTAGGAAACTTCCAAGGTCCCTTCCAGCTCTCTTATTCTGCACGATTGCAGAGAGCACCAAGGAGCCCACCGTTCAACCCTGAACTACAAACCTTTTCTTCTATGAGTGCTTTTATTTTTATTTATTCATTAATCACATTAACTTGGACCTGTTCAGAGGTTTGGCTGCTCCTAAGCCCATCCATCATTTGCAGGAGGAAGCGAGCCGGTGCCAAAAACAGACCTGGGAAAATCAGCTGAAAAGAATCAGCAGGATTGACCGCCATCTCATGAAATATTTAATTCTCTCTCTCTTTCTCCCTCTCTGGATGAAGACAGGCCTCATTGTCTGGGGGGGGGGGGGCGGAGTGAGAGGGGGGACATGAAAGATTTATGCCCCCCATGGAGGATTGGGAGGGGGCATCGGACCGAGCCCCTCTCATCTCCTGCCCGTAGAAAAATGGTCCCTGCCTGCCTGTACCGCATCCTTGGCAAGGAGAGGTGTGAGTTCATTATCTTCCTTTCATTTATTTGGGCTGGCATATTTTCTCTGCCCGATACATTTATATCTACCTGAAGATCTATCATACCGCTGCTCCCTATCTCTTGTCTCAGCACGGTTTAACGCAGGTATTCCATCTTAGATGCAATTTAGGTCACCGTGTCTCCCGTTACTGATTAGATAGCTCGAATATTTGGGGGGACGGTGGGTGTAAACGTTTATATTCCACAGATCACACGCGCGGAATGCCGTCGTGTTACTGTATAAGTCAGGGATGGCAAATCCATGGTGCCGGCCACAGGTGGCATGCGGAGCCTTCCCTACGGACACACCAGCTGCCGCCTCAGCTCAGCTCTGCGTGCGCACCTCCCACTGGCCAGTTCGCCTTCAGGTCTCTGCCATGTATGCATGGGGCGCATGTGGCGGAGATGCATGCGCATGTGTGGGAGGTGCATGCATGGCGGTGTGCTCACATTGCATTTTTGGACCTCGCGCAGCACCCTGGTGCCCCGTTCTGGCTTCCAGGTTGGTGCAGGAGGCTTTCCAGGCTGCATCCCATGACAATCGGGCTTAACTACCGCCTTGCCAGGAAAGGTCTCCCTGCATCTTCTGATCTTGCACTCCTTGGGTTGTTCTATGCCCTGGCTGATGTCATCTTTTGAGGGTGTCCAGCCACGCTGTTCGTTGGAGTCCTGGTTTCCTTTAACCGCTAACTCTTCCCAACCAAATTGCTTTTTCCAGGGAATTCCCCCGCAACACATAGCCAAAGGAAATGAGACACAATTTTGTGATTTTGTTTTCCTTCCAGTGACATGTCTGCCGTTACGTGCTCCAGGACTTGCCTGTTGATCATCTCTACTGTCCCAAGGAATATGCAGGAGCCTTCTGAGCACAGCTCAGACAAGTTGAATGTGTAGGTAGAAAGTCGAGAACACCTGTAATAACTGAAAGGTAACACAAGCGATCCAACTGGTCAGACCTAGAGGAGACCAACCTTGACTGCTCTTTAGAAGGCCAGATCCTGAAGAGGAAACTCAAAGACTTTGGCCACCTAATGAGAAGGAAGAAGGGCTCTCTGGAGAAGAGCCTCATGCTGGGAACGATGGAGGGCAAAAGAAGAAGGGGACGGCAGAAAATGAGGTGGCTGGATGGAGTCACCGAAGGAGTCGGAGAGCTTCAATGGACTCCAGAGGATGGGAGAGGACAGGAAGGCCTGGAGAAATGTGGTCCATGGGATTGCGATGGGTCAGACACGACTTCGCAACTAATAACAACAGCACCTGTATTCCAGAATTGGTCCCAGCTAAAACTGAACTTAGAGCAAAGCCCAGGAATAAAAACAACCCATCCATCCCCAGACTGTGACGTTTGCAACTCTTGCCTCGGGCTGACAGTGTCCCATTTCCTGATCCCTTGAGCTGCCTTTTGCTCAGCGAGGTGGCTGTTGTGGGTGTGTATTGCGCAAAAGAGCGCAATCCAATTCACCGATGTGTCAGTCTACCTGGCAGCTTCTCTGCTTTCAAAACCATCCTCATTAGCTTCCTTGGCATCTTAGCCTCTTCGCTGCCTGCCTGAAGCTCCGAGCAATAAAATATACATTGATATATTCTTCTGATCTGATTTGGTAGCTTCAGTTACAAAATAAGCGGTGTTAAGAGGACCTCGTTGGTTTGGCCAAGTAAATGAATGTCGCTTGACTTCCTTCCACCTTCCAGAAATGGGATTTTGACATCCAGCTATCCAGCGGGACATGGTCTTTGAAGGGGATTTAAAGGGGTGGGATTCTTGGATGCGTGACATTGGAAGAAAGACAAATCTGGAACATGTGATCAATTGGCAGTAGATCAATGCCAGGCACAAAGAATCAGGACCATAGAAGAACCAATCCAAACCTATAGACGAGAATCTGGTCAACTGAAATTCAACACTGAATTGGTACCACATAAGGGTCAACGGAATTTAGAAGCGGTTGGGCTTGGATCATTTGTGGCAATGTAAGAATTTTAAACTGATGACTCATTTAACCCCACCCTCTTATTTCTGCCTTCTCTTCTCTTACAATAATCAATATTTTCATAGCAAGGCAATCTGTCTGTCTGCGAAATACTACTCATATATCATCACAAAATCTCCAGAACCTTAAAGCCTACAAATTTGAAATTTGGCATGTATGTTCCTCTTGGCTTCTAGGTGCTCGCTAAGAAAGGATTTTTTGAAATGACCACCAGATCATTAGTATTTCTTATATCATTATTAACACACTCTGATGCTAAGGAGTTAGGTGTTCTACTCCCCCTCCCCCATCTGAAAAGAACTCTGTTCCAACTGCCACCAGGGCATGGCCAGCACATGACTCATCCAGCCTGCAGGCTGGGAGTTTGGACATTCTACTCCCCCTGCCCATCTGAAAAATGCCCTGATGCTAAGGAGTTAGACTGAGGGAGAGAAGGGGGTAGGATAAGATAGGAGAGGCCTCTGTGGGGCAAGCCTGAGGGGGAGAAGGGGAGAGGAGAGGCTGATCATAATTACTCATTAATGTTCAAGCTTTAAAACTCAATTTATCAAGCCCGATCACATAGTTCCGTAGCGAAGCACGGGTATCCAACCGACTAGCAATCTCATATTCTTGTAAAGAAAGTTGATGGCTGTTCAGATATTGTCGAAGTACGATTCCCAGCCCTTACATTGTGCAAATGTTGTCAAACGAACACATCTTTTCTATTCTTCCCTCCTTTTTTTGGTTCATAGCTCTCATGAATGCTAAGTATTATTTTTAAACAAAATTCTACAGAAGGGGAGAATTCGCTCATCGTAGGCAGTTAGATTTCTTGATAAGATCTAATTACGTTCTTTGTATGTGTGGGTTAATAATAGTAATTATATATCATAAGGAATAAGTACACAGGAAAAATAAACATTTGGGATTCTATCCATTAGATCTGCACTCAGACCCTGGTATCAGGAGAGCGGGCAGGCGGAATTGTGGTTAACAAAAGACAAGAGCATGCCTGATGATTAATACTATTAACCTACATTGTCCTATTAAATTCTTTAATGGAAACCTCGCCATGTCACTGTTCCATGGGAGGAGCTCTTGAGTGAAATATCTGGGATATTTTTCCTCCCTCTCTTCCCTTTCCTAGATTTGAGAAGCTATTTAAAAGTTCTCTTTTGCTCTCGAGTAATGCCTTGGTGTAGACCTTCCATGCTTATGGGGAGGAGCTGAAATGTTACATTTACAGAAACTGGTTTTCAGGACCTGTCAGTGTCTAGTAATGGTAAAGATTCCCCTCACATATATGTACTAGTCATTCCCGACTCTAGGGGGTGGTGCTCATCTCCATTTCAAGGCCGAAGAGCCAGTGCTATCCGAAGACGTCTCCGTGGTCATGTGGCCTTCATGACTAAATGCCGAAGGAGCACGGAACGCTATTCCCTTCCCACCAAAGGTGGTCCCTATTTTTCTACTTGCATTTTTCATATGCTTTCGAACTGCTAGGTTGGCAGAAGCTGGGAGAAGTCACGGGAGCTCACTCCGTTATGCAGCGCTCGGGATTCGAACCGCCGAACTGTGTCTGTGTCTTAGCCACTGAGCCACATAGAGGCAGTCTTGACTTATAACCATTCATTTAGGGACCATTTTGAAGTTACAATGCCATTGAAAAAAGTGATTTCTGACCAGTCCTCACACTTATGACTATTGTAGCATCCCCAGGGTCGTGTGGTTGCTATTTGGGACCTTCCCAGGTAGATTCTGACGAGCAAAATCAACGGGGGAAGCTGGAATTCACGTAACAGCCTTGTGATTCACTTAACAACCCTGGCAGAAAAAGGTCATAAAAACGGGTGCCCCTTACTTAATAGCCTTCTTGCTTAGCGACGGATATTCTGATCCCAACTGCGGCCACTAAGCCGAGGTCTGCTGTACTTTGGCCAGGAAAATAATATGGACTCAGTTTCCCTCAAGCGGGGTTTTGCTCTTGGAAGGCAGCTTCAAGAAGATTCTTTTTTAAAAGAAATAATCTAAAAATTAGAGGCTTGCCCTGAGCCATTTCTGTAATAGCATCTAATAAAGTTCTTAATTAAGGTGATTAACCTTTGGGGGAAAAAGCAAGTTCTCTTTTCTGCTAGAACTAGGCTTTCTAAGCAATTATAAGTGAGATCGTCCACATTGTATTAAAAGAAAAGTGTGTGCAAACCCTCCCTGTATTGGAGAGCTTTGGCTTGGAGAAACAGACCAGGTAGGGAGACACAACCCGGCCACACTTTCTCCTTTCTTATTCTAATGCACCTGAGTTGAGTTATTTTTAAAAAATAGATTTCCTTGCTCAACGGCCAACTGCATCCAGCTAATCCTCCGTAGAGCAAGATAAGGTGTTTTTTTTTGGGGGGGAAGGAGGGCACCCATGACCATTCACACAATGAACTGCTCTCTCTGGGCATGATGAGAATTTATCTGCTGAATATAACTCCTCATTGGGGACAGGAAGGGCATCCGGCCAATAAACACTGAGCTCCATTCCGTTGCCCAGACTTCACCCCACAAGAGATGATGGGGCTCATTAAAAGACAGGGATGATGATGAAGATGATGACGACCAAGCACACAATGTCCCTTTGACAGGGGTCAGGCAACCTGTGGCTCTGGAGCTGCAGTGGCTCTTTCATCCTCCTTCTGCAGCTACCCCTGGCCCCCGGTCGGCTCCACAATTGATAGGGCTTTCGGTTAGGACAGGTAGAGGGAAAAGGACGCCGCATGTCAGTTGCCAAACATCTGGATTTTGATCACATGGCGATGGGGATGCGACAACGGTTGTAAGTGTGAAAAATGGTCATCGCTCACTTTTCTTTCACTGTAACTTTGGTTTTTTTAAAAAAAGATTATTAAATAGTTTTTTCCATTTTTTTAGAGCACAAATATCATCTTTGCAACATTTCCACATCATTAAGCCTCCATTATACTCTTTTTATCCATACATGTATACCTTTATATCTATATCTATATATATATCTATATATATCTATATATCTATATCATCTATATCATCTATATCTATATCTATGTATATATCTATATCTATGTATATCTATATATATCTCTATCTATATCTCTATCTATTTCTATTTCTATATCTATATCATCTCTCTATGTCTATTTTTACAAATTTTTCATCTACTCATCTACTTATTTTTACTCCTATTTCTTCTACACATATTAATCTTTCCATGTACTTATTTCTATGCATCTTATATCCTTCGATGCACATATATCGTTCTCTTATAACTCTTATTCTGTACTATTTTATTTACAATCTATCTTACATTTTCCCCCTCTTGTTAATTATGCGGTTTTATGACGGTTCTCTAATTTCTTCATCTTTTTTCCCCTTTAATGCTTTCTTGCTCTTTGCATCTTTTTCTCCAGCCGTTTGCACCATAAATCCCATATTAAGTAGCACTCAGATTCTTCTTCGTCTCTTACTCCTTTTGTAAGTCTGTTCATTTCAGCCCATTCTTTCATGGTAACTTTGAACGGTCAGTAAATGAAATGCGGCGAGTTGAGGACTTGCCTATATACGGCGAATTACGTCGTTATGGGATCATGCGCCACCTTCTGAACTGCGCTGCAAAAGCTTCACTCCTCCTTCAATGTCACATTATGGGTGGTTAAATCCTCTGATACCCTGCCAATCTCCATGAATATTGATCATCATGCTCTATTATTAGCATTTTATATTAGCATTATTAAAATTGCAAGCCACTGCTTAAAGCTGTGAACCATGTTGAGTGCCTCGGCAGAGAAGTTCCAATGGAGAAGCAGCAGCTTACACACGAATCCATCATCTGCTGGAAACTGGCTGGAACGTATACAGAATTCTCATTTGCGACTAATGAGATCTGGCAACGGTGAGCCTGGAGCAGAAACATGGGTGACATTGAAAGGAAAATATCCTCTTCTTTTTCTCCCCCCCCCCCCACGCTTTCCATCTCTTTCTGCCAATTGGTAGCGTGCGAGTGGGTGTGTATGATATACAGCATATAAAGAGATGGGGGAGGCTGCAAAATTACTCCCAGCTGCATCTCCTTTTTCACGTCCATTGAAATTTTAATTGCAAACGTTTAGAAGGCTCCCAATTTAAGCCGCGGAGAACCAAAGAGTGAATGCTGGGACTGTTTGGCAGGTGATTGAATTAACAGAGCCAAAGGCCACGTCCCAGTCTAGAAGAGCAAAGATCTGGTTGAGAAAAGATCTCCTCTCTCCATGTATACAGATTAGCAGAATTGGAAGGGACCTTGTAGGTCATCTAGCCCAACCCTCTGTCCAAGCAGGAGGCCTTACACCATTTCTGATAGATGGCAGTCCAGTCTCTTCTTGAAAGCTTCCAGTGATGAAGCTGCCACAACGTCTGAAGGCAACTTCTGTTCCATGGGTTGATTGCTCTCACTGTCAGAAAATTCCTCCTTATTTCCAGGTTGAATCTCTCCATGTTTAGTTTCCATCCATTACTCCTTGTCTGGCCTTCAGGAGCTTTGGAAAATAGCTTGACCACCTCCTCTCTGTGGCAGCCCATCAAATATTGGAAGACTGCTCTCATGTCTTCCCTGGTTCTTCTCTTCCCTAGACAAGCCATGGCCAGTTCCTGTAACTGTTCTTCATATGTTTTAGCCTCCAGTCCCCTCATCATCCTGGTTGCTCTTCTCTGCACTTTTTCTAGAATCTCAGCATCTTTTTATAGTGTGACCAAAACAGGATGCAGTATTACCCAAGATCAATCAGGAATCCTTTCCAACTGCAGGAAGATCAGGTTTAAGAATGCCAAGTGCCAGAGCTCTGCCAGTGGAGGGAGATGGGGCAATAGCAAGAAGACTCAGATCACAAAAATAAACAAGAAAATCATATTATTATAAACTGACCGAAAGTGATAATGGAATTATATTTGGATTTTATACTGTAATGTTTAATCTGATTGAATTTAGTAATAGAACTAATATGCTGATTGTAATCAATTATATACCAATGCATTATATATAAATGTATACTATGGGTATGGAGGGAGGGGCGCCTTTCACATTTTGCAACTGCCAAAATTTGTATACCTGTCCATTTACCCTTTTCCCTATAAATGTTGAAAAACCAATAAAACTTTATTATAACAAGAATGCCAAGTGCATCACCCAAGATTTGCCAGCCGCGATGCTTCTTGTCACCTCCAGGTGAAAGATTAAACAATTCAGTTACAACATTTTGCAGAAAGGCTTTTCTCTCTTTTGTGATCTCCTCCTCCTCCTCTTCCTCTTCCTCCTCTCCCGCCTCTCCTTCTTCCTCTTCTCCACTTCTTCCTTTCCCTCTTCCTCCTCCTCTCCTCTCCCCCTCCTCCACTTCCTCCTCTCCCTCCTCTCCTTTTCCTTTTCCTCTGCCTCTCCCTCTCCTCCTCCTCTCCCTCTTCTCCTACCATCTGTCCAAGTTACTCACTGCCAAATTGTGGCTGCCGTGCTACCTCTAGAAACAAAACCTTCATCACATCTCCTGCTAGCAAATCTGGAGACACCCAGAGAGTTAATTGCAAGGACTCGGGGTCAGGCACTTTCTTCAGCGCAATATCAAACAGTCACTAAATGAATGGTCGTAAATTGAGGACTCCCTGTAGCCAGACGGCAAGCTCAGCACTGCGAGGAGGACCCTTGGGCACCTGTTGAAATGTTAAAATAAAATGCCAACGCATCAATTGGTATCTTTTGGGGAGGCTGTGTTTGAAAGAACCAAATGTAGCATTGGATGGAGCTGGCAGATATCGAATGAAGGCTTACACTGCTGAGAATTGTTCCAGGCCCCTGAGAAATGCTAAGATTCCATGGTTTTTCTCCTTTTTTCCCCTTTATTTCTCCCTTTTCCTTCTCTTCCCCTCAAGGGAAGGGAAGTCCAAAGCTCATCCTGGGAAGCCTGGGGAGTTACTATCTGATTCACTGGGTTTTTTTCCCCCTCTCCATCAGGATTCTCCTTCCTGGATCTGACCAATTACCAACTCCCATGATGTATAACACCATAAAACCCTTAACCTCATTATGGAAAATTTCTTTTGAATGGCCTTTAAAAACCATCTCATTATACAGGGAGAACCGTAATTACCTTTAACAAGGCAGAGATATCCTACGAGCCACTGAATTGGGACTGTCAAAACAGCCACGGCAGGAGGTGGGCTTCCAACGAGGAGGGCAAACGCTGCTTAACGCCTCCCCCCACCATCCGCAGACTTTGAAATTTCCATCCCTAAAATAGGTGTGGCTAAAATTGGAGGATGCTCCTTTGCACCCCTGTCTCCCCAACGTTAGTAGCAAGGCCTTTTCTTCGCAGAATGGGACAAGTGGGCACAGACAACCTGCCATGGGACCATTTAGCCATTTGATTTAATCTATATATATACATATAGCGAAATACCACTCGCGCATCATCACAAAATCTCCAGAACCATAATGCCTACACACTTGAAATTTGGCATGTATGTTCCTCTTGGCTTCTAGGTGCTCGGTAAGAAAGGATTTTTTGAAATGACCATCAGATCATTAGTATATCTTATATCACTATTAACACGCTCTGATGCTAAGGAGTTAGGTGTTCTACTCCCCCTCCCCAGCTGAAAAGAACTCTGTTCCAACTGCCACTTGGGTATGGCCAGCGCATGAGTCATCCAGCCTGCAGGCTGAGAGTTTAGACATTCTACTCCCCTTCCCCACTTGAGAAATGCTCTGATGCTAAGGAGTTCGACTGAGGGAGAGAAGGGGATAGGATAAGATTTTGTAGGTTTCGTAGTGAAGCACAGGTATCCAGCTACTTATTTAAAATAAAGAAGATATTGTTTTTAATTTTTGTCATCCACATTTCATTCTGTCTCACCTTTTGCAATCTTATTTATTTATTTTTATTTGATTTGATTTCTAGACCGCCCCTTCTCCCCGAAGGGACTCTTCTTTTAAATGATTTTATTCTAGCATTTCTTTAATACTGTAGTAGCTTAACTCTTGTCCCGCAGTGAGTTTTCCCGTGGTAAGTTGTCCACAGTGATTTGATGCAGGATTTGGGTGCAAATGTTCTCTCTAGGGGACACGGTGGCTCAGTGGCTAAGACGCTGAGCTTGTCGATCAGAAAGGTCAACCGTTCGGCAGTTCGAATCCCTAGCGCTGCATAACGGAGTGAGTTCCCGTTGCTTGTCCCAGATTCTGCCAACCTAGCAGTTCGAAAACATGTAAAAAATGCAAGTTGAAAAATAGAGACCACCTTTGGTGGGAAGGGAACAGCGTTCCGTGCGCCTTCTGAGTTTAGTCTTGCCGGCCACATGACCCACAGAGACGTCTTTGGACAGCGCTGGCTCTTTGGCTTTGAAACAGAGATGAGCACCGCCCCCTAGAGTCAGGAACGACTAGCACATAGGTGCGAGGGGAACCTTTGCCTTGACCTATTCTCTCGTCAACTTTGCAAAGCCAAGCAAACAGCACCCTTCTCGCTTTGCCAAATGCAGAGAAAAGCACATTTCTCTAGCCAATGTTTGATGTAGCTACTTCTCTTGGATCTTTTTTATGGTTGTTCGTGATTCTGAGTGAAAGAACAGAATGATTTCAATGACAGATGGCTCTGTTTTTTTTCTTTTTTCCCCTTTCCTTTTTGGCCTTGAAACCAGGAGTTTATAAAAACGGAAGGGGGTGTAGATTTTTGGTGCCAACCTGAACATGAGCGAAAGATCTCCCTGACTACCGTGTTTCCTCCAAAATAAGACAGGGTCTTATTTTCCTTTGACACCCCCCCCCCTAATAAATGCTTGGCCTTATTTTTGGGGAGGTCTTATTATTTTTGAAGTGCAGGAGACGGCGAGCGTGGTCACCTCATGGCTGCTGCTGCATTGCACGTCACTGGGCCTGCCACTCTTTTTGCGGTGGCCATTAGTGTGACAGAAGTGTGCGGTGGCGACGGTTGCGGGAGCGGCCATTAGGTAAGGGTGTGTGGGGTGCATGGGGCATGTTCTCCCCTCCCTTCCCCCCCTCCGGCCTCACCTCACCTCGTGTTGTGTGCATGGCAACCAACCAGAGGAAATCGCAGGGACCGTTCTAGCCACCAGCAGTGGCGCTTCCAAGAGTTTGTATTTTTGTGATTCCACCATCCTGCACCACAGAGTCTCCTTTAAGAAGAGTTTCTCAACTTTGGCAACTTTAGGCTGTGAGGATGTCAATTCCCAGATGTATCAATTACCAATTTGGCATGGAACTCTATGCCAGAGGTTAAATCGAGGATATATATATATATATATTTAAAAGAGTGGTGTTTTACTGTTATTGTCATGGCTAAATCAGCCCGAGCAACTGAGGAATGGAGCCAAGGAGAAAATCAAATTTAAATGAAGAAATTACCAATCAAATTTCCTCTTTTGTGCCCATCTTTCTTTGCACTTCGTTAGCAGCATTTTTACAATTTTCCCTCCCCAGATTTAATTTCACTCGGATCAATACCGAGTTAATTGAATACTGTTGTAACTGGCTCTGTTGCAGAATGACATTCTCATTCTTTTAAATTAGTTTATTTCCCTCTCAGTTAGGAATGATAAAAACATGTAACTACAGGGAAATGTCCACAACCTGATGTCCATTTATTTCTGTTATAGCAGACTATTGTTACCCTGGTGTGACACAACAGAGATAGGACCAAACTTAAAAGTTGACTGGACACTTAAATGCAAGAGCTGGGGAATGTGTATATTTGTAGGCACCTACCCACCTCCCTCCCTCCCTCCCTCTCTCCCTCCCTCTCTCTCTCTCCTTAATAGATTGTGGGAAGGCTGTAAACATAATATATATCCAACTTCAGAAAAGCATTTGATAAAGCAAACGTGACATTTAAATCTCCACCTGAAACTAGTGGAAACATAATTGGCTCCAAAAAAAACATAGTTATGTTATCTCAAAGAATGTTTATAACTTTTAAGTCATGGAAAAAAATTATTCCACTTCCTGCCGTGCAGGTCAGAGTTCATTTCAAGTACTTCCCCAATTCTTCGCATCACACTTTAAGGCTTTAGAATAATTGGAACACTTCAGAGAAAGGCACCAAGAATGATAAGGAGACAAGAAAACCATTTCCTATGAAGAGAGATGGAAAGAGCTGGATATATTTTGAGAAACGATGACTGAGATGAGATTTGATAGCAGTTTTGAAGCATCTCAATGGAGGTCATGTAGTTTTTAAAAAATGAAGACCTGTTCTCTCTCATTTGAGGGTGCAGGATACTAAATTTTAGGCCAGGAAGTTATTTTAGGCCAGGAAGGGAGAGGTATCAGTGGAATGTTAGAAAAAGATTTCTTACCAGTTAAGAAGTTTGAGAGTGAATTCAAAGCAGTGGTGGGTTTCACATTTTGTTACCATCGGTTCACCGTGCCTGTGCCCACTTGCTTCACAGGCGCTCCTTCCATGCATGTGCCTGGCCTTCCATGCATGCTCTTTGCTCATGCGTGCACCTTCCACACATGCGCTCAGCCTCAAAAACGTGCCTAAATAGGACAGCATAGAGCTGCGTGCCCACCCGTGATTTTTACTACTTTTTCAGGTGAACCGGCCAAACCGGCTGAATACCATCAAAGACTCTGTGACACAGGATGCTGTCCGTTCTTTGATCTATTCATATGCAAGTTGGACAGTCATCTGTCTGAGATGTTTTGACTTGATCCCTGCACAGTGGTTGGGATTTGAGACCCTAAAATTCCAAGTCTTGGAAAAGGCATAGTGGAGAACAACCAAAGTAACCCAGAGTTGGATCCGTGTCTTACAGTAGAAGGCAAATTATTGAGATAGAGATATATTGAAAAACAACCTGACCAGTGGAGTAAGTTAGATATTGTGTCTCACAACGCTGTCTTCTTGAGCTATTATGATGGATGAACAATGCTGGGCTAACTCAACTCAGTACGTCAAGCAGCTCTTCTCTGTATGGACCACTATCTTAAAGGTTTGACAATGTCAATACATAATATCAATAGAAAACAATGCAGATCATCCATCACACATTGCGGTCCAAGAACAAACATGGCTGCTGCTGTGTTGCAATTCTTTCGGGGAGAGCTTATTTGGGGGGGAGGGTTTATTTTAGTGCATGCACTCAACCCCCCCCCCATTGGGCTTATTATTGGGGGAGGTCTTATTTTCAGGAAACAGTGTATTTATTTCCAAAAAATGGAACTATTTAATTAAAAATGTATTTCTGGGGAGAGCGTGTGTCATCATCACATCAAGTTGAACCTCATGAGATGCTGACCGTGGCTTTGTAACTCCTGCCGATGCCTTTTTGTGATGTTAGCTTTCATTTCCCCCGTATATAAACAGGTTCTTTCAATTTATGCATCCGGATGTGAATACGGCTCCCTTTGAAAAGAGATTTTCGTTTCCTGATCCCAGTTTCCTGCCTATTACAGATTCCTTGGGTAGAGTTTATCTGCCCTTCTCTCTGTGGTTTTCTTTCCAGTGAATCATCTCATCAGACTTCTGCCGATTCGGTTGGCTTTTACATCCTAATTTCAAACCTGGCTTTGTGCCATCCTTCACTTGTGGTCTTCCGTCTGAAAGGTGAGAAGCCCAGGAGGCTGCAGATTCTGGAGAGCAGATCGAGCATGACGAGAGGAGAGGACAGAATGTGGCTTTCTTTGTAACAACAACAGATCAACACCACTTTCTTTCCCATCCAAGGGCGGAGCATTTTAGCTCTCTATGATATGTAACAGATTTAACAGATTAACAGAATTGAAAGGGACCTTGTAGGTCATCTAGTCCAACCCCCTTCCCCACCCAAGCAGGAGACCCTACACCACTTCTGACAGGTGGCAGTCCAATCTCTTCCTGAAAGCTTCCAGTGATGAAGCTCCCACAACTTCCGAAGGCAACTTCTATTCCATGGGTTGATTGTTCTCACTGTCAGAAAATGTCTCCTTATTTCCAGGTTGAATCTTTCCTTGGTCAGATTCCATCCATTGTTCCTAGTCTGGCCTTCGGGTGCCTTGGAGAATAGCTTGACCCCCCTCCTCTCTGTGGCAGCCCCTAAAATATTGGGAGACTGTTATCTTGTCTCCCCTGGTCTTTCTCTTCCCTAGACTAGCCAGTTCCTGCAACAGTTCATTTGTATGTTTTAGCCTCCAGTCCCCTCATCATCTTGGTTGCTCTTCTCTGCACTTTTTCTAGATTCTCAATATCTTTTTTATAGTGTGGTGACCAAAACTGGATGCAGTACTCTAGGTGTGGCCTTACTAGGGCTTTATAGAGTGGTATTAGTACCTCACTTGATCTTGATTGTATCTCACTGTTAGTAGTAAGCATGTAGTACCCCTGTTCTACACCGCTGACATTTTCTACAGTAGAGCTATGAGAAATTATCCTGTATATGCAAATCATTTCAGATAGAAACCTTATGCTGAGTTTTATTTTTTCCTCATCTGGCCAAGAAAATAATAGCTACCACTGGAAATATAATGTCCCAATGTCTTCAAAATGGAATGAATTATAGTGCTGTATCGCCCAGGCTGACCTTTTCAATATTCTATATTTTGATTGGCTGTCCACTTTCCCTTAGTCCCCACAGGGTAATTAGCTGCTGAGTGGTCTTGAAGCTGGCTGGCCGGCCAATCCGATTGGAGAACACTGAAAAGGTCAAAGACATTCATGCCTAATGAAGCATGTTCTGGGAAAATGTTATTACAAGAAGGGAAATTGTGTTAAATTTCTCCAGGAAAGAAACAGGCATCACCTTTGAACTGCTGATGCTTAATTTGGAATGGCATCATCTCCTTGGTTTTTAGGGAAGGGATCTCTCCATTCGTACTCTGTTAAGAGTCACAAAGATGTCAGGCCCTACCAGTTGACAACTCACAACAACCATTAGCCTGAGGTGTGGTGGCTCAGTGGCTTCATGATGCTGAGAGATAATCTCAGCTCCAGCGATTCGAGGTCAAGCAATGGGTGGCAAGGTGAGCTCCTGTCACTCACCTCAACTTCTGTCCACCCAACAGTTGGAGTCATGTCTATGCAAGGAGAGAGAGAGACAGAGACAGAGAGATACAGAGAGTCAGAGAGAGGGGAGAGAAGTGGTGCTCTGTGCAGGCAGATTCCTGAACCTTCCCAGTTGCGACGCCTATTTGCAAGGCAATTCCATGAAGGGAGGTGGCCTTGGGTGTCACTGTGGGAACAGTCTCTTGTGCAAAGCTAGTTTGCCCTCCTGTGGAGCACCTTGAGAATTGCACAAACATTTCCTACAACAGGGCTGGTACTTTGGCAAACCAAACTACAAATCTGCATTAGCAGATTGTGATCTTCTGGCGACTGTAACAGAGCCATGCGCTAATAATTATAATAACCCTTAGCCTCAAGCATACTTTTGGAGCCATGGTGCACAAATAGCAACAGTTCCCAGTTTATTCCTTGTGCCGAAAGGCAGAGCCCATTCATCTTTGTCTCATGCCTTCCATCACTATGGAGCCTGCCCTCCTCTCTGATGCCCAGGCCTTTGTCAAAGGCACCATTTTAAAACCTTGACACCATCTATGGTACTGGAAGGGCTCCAGCTGCTTGGTGGGGTTGGTCCCTGGGAGGTGACATTTGTTGATTATCTTAGCCTATGGTGCCTGCACCAGCAGTGGGTCTTGACAATATGATGGAGGACTTGGAAGACACTGAGGCAGTATTTAGAATGACTAAAGCTAGAATTGGCAGTGGGAGAAAGATGCGTGAGAGTGAATGCTTAATTGTGTCGCATATAAGGGTGAGCAAAAAAGAACTGAATGTGGTTACTTCATAATGATTTATTGGACGCAGGAACTTGGATTCTTCTGCTTAAGCATTCTAAGAAGAGAAAGTGCAGAGGGGAAGAAATGCAATGAACCAATATTTGCCAGCCGCAAATGGCATGGTGTATTGTGTCACGCTGAAAGATCGGGTGGTACAGGTAGTCCCCGACCACAATTGAGCCCAATTTCTCTCTGGCTAAGTGAGACATTTGTTAGGTGGGGTTTTTTGCCCCATTTTACACCTTGTTTTGCCATTGTGGTCAAATGAATCACTGCACCGAATCTTATCTTCTCAGGTGTAAGAAAATAGCGACTTAGGGGATCAAGAACAGGGCATGTTGGAAAAGTCAAAACTAGTCCTTCTATGGGGGTGGGGAAGGGAATCTGGAGTCCCAAAGGGGGAGGGGCTGCTTCTCAGAGGGCAAAGAGGCAGTCAGGAAGAGGGCAAAGGTGGATTCTCCCTAGCAGTTCACAGAGTATATTTATGCAGCTAGTTGCTTTAGTCTGGCAAAATTCTATCTATAGGCAAGCAACAATAAAAAAAACTAATTTAGAAGGAATTCCATAGGTTGTTCTTGGTTCTTCGGACCTGACAACCATCCCCATAACAGCTTTCTTTGTTGGGGGGGGGGGAGAGAAATTACCCCAGCCCAGTTTTCCTCAACCTTAACAACTTTAGCAAGTGTGGACTTTGAGTCCCAGAATTTCCCAGTCATCATAGATAGACTTCAGCTCCCAGAATTCCTCAGTCCGCAGCGGTGGATTTCAAGGACCCTCATATTTAGGCCTCTGCACTATTAAGGTTCCCCCAGACATACGTGTTAGTCATTCCCGACTCTAGGGGGCGGTGCTCATCTCCGTTTCAAAGCCAAAGAGCCAGCGCTGTCCGAAGACGTCGCCATGGTCTTGTGGCCGGCAGGACTAAACAACGAAGGTGCATAGAACGCTGTTCCCTTCCCACCAAAGGTGGTTCCTATTTTTCTACTTGCATTTTTTATGTGCTTTCGAACTGCTAGGTTGGCAGAAGCTGGGACAAGGAATGGGAGCTCACTCTGTTACACGGCGCTAGGGATTCGAACCGCCGAACTGCCGACCTTTCTGATCAACAAGCTCAGCTTCTTAGCCACTGAGCCACCACATCCCTGTCTGCACTATTAGACTGGAGCAAAAAAGTAAAACAAAAATGGAAGCTCCATTGTCCAATTCATGGTTGACATATGTTGTGTTTTGCCCTTTAGGGTAGAGCTAGTGAGTGGCACACAGCTTAAACCCAGTTCAATGGAATGGTTCTACTCTAAGTTAATCGGATCCAGCCCATGAAATGTCATTTTGGTACCTCCATCTGTGAGCAAGAGCAAAGATTGCTGGGCGATTGGAGTTTAGAAAAGTCGTAGATTCTGCCGTTAAGAAGGGAGAGTTTCCCAACTCGTAATCATAATTAACAGAGGAGATGATTAATTGTGGAAGGAGGAAAGGGCAGGCGCGGATGCCAAGTGGGCACAGGGACACACAGCCTGCTTTGCCGCAAAACCGTGCCAGAAAAACCAATTTACCATGGTAACCCATCAGGGTTTCAAAACTTGTTAGCAAGCCTTCTCACCTTTTGGGCTCCCCTCTCCGATTCTGGAGCTGTCTGCCCTGCTTGGATTGAACCCCCTAGGTTGAATTTTTACATGTTGGTCTGGAAACTGTGCCAAGGATGCAAGCCATAAACATGCAAAAGTGGAGGTGGGGGGCAGACGATGCTAGCAGTCAGATGATCCATCCGAGGGTGCCAGAATTGTGTGTGTGTGTGTGTGTGTTGCTAAGATGCTTCCGTTGCTCCAGCCCTTTGAAGCCCTTTGAAGCTAGCTGAGTTCATTTTGCCCAGCCAAAATGCAGATGGCTAGATGACAGTTTAGTCCAGAGGTGTCCAAACTTGGGAACTTTAAGACTCGTGGACTTCAACTCCCAGAATTCCCCAGCCAGCATGGCAGGGGTGTCCAAACTTGGCAAAGGGCCCGTTTCAAGGTGGGCGAGTTTGTGTAAGGCAGGGGTGTCCAAACTTGGCAACTTTAAGACTTGTGGACTTCAACTCAGTCCACAAGTCTTAAAGTTGCCAAGTTTGGACACCCCTGCCTTACACAAACTCGCCCACCTTGAAACGGGCCCTTTTCAAACTTAGGAAAACACACAAGCTCAAACCCATCCGAACTTACTGGAGAACTGGTCAACAAAGCCAAGATGCAGCTCAGATGTAAGTCCTGCTTCTTTCCTGCATGTGAATCCTCCTATACATATATTTCATGTATGTCTCACCTTTTAGTCAGGAGCTCAAGGCAGTGTACATACACCACGCACACCAGGGGTGGGATTGAAAAATTTTAGCCACTGGTTCTCTGCCCAGTTGCTGGGTGGGGGCGGCATATGGGGGGCATGGCCTACTCTGCCTCCTGCACCATGGTGGGGTGGTGGCATTTTCACCCTCCCCACCTCTGGAGGTTTCCCTCGAGTCTCTAGGAGGGTGAAAATGGCCCATTTCTGGACTTCTGGAACTTCCCGGAGGCCTGTTTTTCACCCTCCCAGAGCCTCCGTGTGGGCCCTGCCCTTACCTGGCATGATGAACACTTTGAAACGGAGATGAGCACCGCCCCCTAGAGTCGGGAACGACCAGCACATAGGTGCGAGGGGAACCTTTAGCTTTAACAGGAACGGAAAAAAAGAACAGAAAGAAAATGTCAGGAATAGATGTTTTTTTTTTTTATTGGCACCAGATGTTCTTGAGACAATGTCAGGCAATGCACCGGAGACGTTTAGCGTAATATTTACTTGGTTTTTTACAAATGAATAAACAGTGAGAGTCTAGGCAAATAGCAGGCACGAAATCCACTGCTCTGTATTATAGCGGCCCTGCTCAATCTCTTTTTGGAGCTCCTCCAAAAGCCATCGCCTTTAAGAGTGCATTTTTAAGAGGACAGAAGAGGGATCAATGCAATGCATGGGAAATTCCTGCTTTTGAATTTCATTGCTGATCCACCGCCTATAGCAGAGGTCTTCAAACTTGACAAACTTCTTCAAACTTGGCAACTTTTAAGATTTGTGGCCTTCAACTCCCAGAATTCTCCAGCCAGCGGGGGAGTTGAAGTCCACAAGTCTTAAAGTTGCCAAGTTTGGGGACCCCTGATCTATAGGAAAGTTGTCCATCTCTTAGCTATCTGGTTCATCCAGCTCTTTCCTACCAAATCCAAGGTCAAAGGCCCAGAAAGCTTTCAAGCCGGACTCAACAATGAAAACCCTGCCTCCCGCTTGCATTATTCCAAAGAATCCCACCTCCGTTGCGGGAAGTAATTCGTGACGATCCTCATTAGTAGCTGGTGACAGCCGTGTCTTCCGCAAATTAACAAATCGCCTTCTAAAGTTATCTGAAGTTGAAGCAGCAGTGAGAAATTGCACGCCTTGACTACCTGGCACACAAAGATATGCTTTCTTTTCAGCAAGCAGCTCCGTCCCAGGATGGTCTATCAGCTTCTGGTTTGTCTAATCCCTCAATAGTGACAGAGGGGGAGAGCGGAGCTAATTCATTTGCCATTTAGCTGCAATGGAGTTGAAACATCAAAGCCAGCCATTCCTTCCGTCCTTCATTCCTTCCTTCCTCCCTCTCTTCCTTCATCTTCCTTCATTCCTTCTTTCCTCCCTCTCTTTCCTTCCTTCCTTCTTTCCATCCTCCCTCTCTCTCCCTCCCTCCTTATAGTCCTTCATTCCTTCTTTCCTCTCCCTCCCTCCTTCCTTCCACCCCCTCCCTATCTTCCCTCATTCCTTCTTTCCTCCATCCATCTCTTTCTCCCTTCCTTCTTTCCATCCTCCCTCTCTGTCCCTCCCTCCTTATCTCCCTTCATCTTTCTTCCTTCCTTCCACTCCTCCCTCCTTCCTTATTTCCCTTCATTGTCCTTCATTCCCTCTTTCCTCCCTCCCTCTCTTTCCTTTCTTCCATCCTCCATCCCTCTCCCTCCTTCCTTCCTCCTTATCTCCCTTCATCTTCCTTCCTTCCTCCCTCTCTTTCCTTCCTTTCTTCCTTACATCCTCCTTCTCTCTCTCTCTTCCTCCCTCCTCCTTCCTTATCTCCCTTCATCTTCCTTCGTATCATTCATCCACCCATCTTTTGTCAATTTTTCAATATCCATCCTTCTTTCCTTCCTTTCTTCCTTCCACCCTCCTCCTCTCTCTCTCCCTCCTTATCTCCCTTCATCTTCCTTCCTTCCTTCCTTCCTTCCTTCCTTCCTTCCTTCCTTCCAATAGTGCTCTGGAAAGCACCCTTCTGTTGCTTAGTCCTTCCCCAAATCTCAGCTTTCAGATCCAGTAAGAAGCCTTGGATTCCCTGACTCCTTTTGAGCCTATTCAAACGTCTGAATTGATCTCCACAGGCCAAATAATCCAATCCAATTGGAACTTTCAAACTCATGTGGGAAATCAATAGCGTCGGAGGGAGTCTTTTAAAGTGGTGTAGAAAATCAGACTGATTTCAGTCAGACTTCTGGTTGTTTAAACTTTTCTATAGTTTATAGAAAATAGTTCTTTAAATCCCCACTGGAAGGAATGTTAAGTGAAGCTCTCATAGATTGAATGTGGGGGGGGGGGGGTTGTTTGCAGTTATCTTGGTGATGAATACCCAACAGGAACAAGTGATTCTCAAGTATTCCCTGTTTGGCAACTGCCGTGGCTTTTCACATCTCAGCCACATCCCAAAGGAATTCCTTCCAGCAAGGAAAGAGGCGCCTGGATAGCATTGAGCTCTGTAACCAAAAGAAATGAGTCAAATAATCAGATTCCGCTACTTTGCTACAATAAGATGACCACAAAAATGCCACCCAAAGAGTGATGCCTTGCTTTGCAGATTTTAAAAAAAGAAGCATCTTTTTTTTTTGCCAAAGTAAACAAGATTCTAGGAAGTTGGAGAATGGGGGAGAAAGAGTACTAAAAATGAAGTTTGAAGGGAAGAAAACAATCTAGAATGATCAAACTAGAACCCACAAGAAGACCTGTCCGAGAACTTGTGTTTCTCAGACGTTTGTGATCTCAGGACCTCGACGGGATGTCTCTGAGGATAAAATGTTTCTTGAGTCCTTCAGACATCAATCAATTTTGGTGATCAATCCTTTTGTCCTTGAACATGGGGAGAAATAGCAATAGCGCTTAGACTTATATACCGCTTCACAGTGCTTTTACCGCCTTCTCTAAGTGGTTTACAGAGTCAGCCTCTTGCCCCCCAACAATCTGGGTCCTCATTTTAATGATCTGAGAAGGATGGAAGGCTGAGCCCACCTTGAGCCAGTTAGGATCGAACTGCTGGCAGTGAGCAGTGAGTTAGCCTGCAATACTGCATTCTAACCACTGGGAAGGAAGGCAGGAGGGGAGGAGGGATGCGCAGGGATGCGCATGCGCAGAAGCAAAAAACAAGGTGGTGGCACCTATGGCGTTGCCGATAGAACCAGTTCAGGGGCGTGGCCAGCCAGTCCAAACAGGTAGGAACCCACCTCTGGAAACAGAGTACCTCAAGTGCTAACTTTTTCTGTTCCAAACTGTTTAGTTTTCTCAGGCTAGACTCCCCGAAGCAAAATTGCTCTCCTCCCTTTTTTATTAGAAGAGAATTACAGCTTTGACCTTGACTAGATACATTTTTCTTTCCTTTTTTCCCCCCTTCCCCAAATATTCAAAAGCCAACGATCTTTGCTTAAACAATTTCAGCTCCTGGGCAGATTTATTCCATCTAGCTGCCAGCTACAAGAAATGCTCACTATTCTCCATAGGATATTTTTTCCCCAGCTGTAGTAAATCCACCATGATGAATTTGGTGAGATTTATAACACTTCACAAATAAAGTTGCCCGCCATCTATTATTTTACTGAATCCAGTCAGGCGCTGGCAAGTGATTGTAATTGGGACCCAGAAAACGGTCGAAGGCAGAGGCTGTTTGACAAAGATTATTTTGGATATCGTATACTTTGAAACCTGCCAGGGTCATGCTGTAAATTGGTGGATTTTACAGGGACTCTATTCTGAATTCGCGAAGAAGCAGGCTAGGTCGTGGGAAGGTTTTCTCTCTAAAGTTGAGTTTTCTAAACAAGGAGAGAGCCAACCTAGAAACACAGAGGTATTTCCTGACAGTGAGAATGATGAATCAGTGGAACGACTTTCCCTCCAGAAGTTGTGAATGCTCAAACACTGAAGGTTTTTAAGAAGAGGTTGGACAATCATTTGTCTGAAGTGGTGTAGGATTTCCTGCCTAAGCAGGGGGTTAGACTAGAAGACCTCCAAGGTCCCTTCCAACTCTGTTATTCTGTTTCTAAAATTGCTCTGTTCCTCTTGCAACATATGCATTGGGAAATCTCCATGTTTCTCCTGAATTGGTTAGGAGAGGGGGAGGGGAGAATGGTATGGTTGATCACTCAGTCAGACAGATGTTTAGACCAAAATTGGCATTTTTGTCCAGCTATCAAATCCTTCCCAAGGACCTGTGACAGGCAGATATTTGATGGTGTTAGGAGTCTCATCATAGAATGTAAGCTGTTCCAAGTAAAGCTGCCTTTTGCAATTGAGTGACAGGGATTTTGTCAATGCCAATGGTATTCAAGTGGTGCTCCAGATGTTATGGGATTACTACACCCACCCAAGGCACCTATTCCCATTGGTACTATCTTTTTTTTTCTTTTTCCACTGTTGTTCTACTTCTATTTTCAGGTCATTATTAAATTAGGTTTATATGCTGTGTGATTCTGGGCAGTTATGCCTACTTTTTATAAAATTCTTAAGGTAAAAGTAAATGTAAAGGTTCCCCTTGCACATATGTGCTAGTCGTTCCTGACTCTAGGGGGCGGTGCTCATCTCTGTTTCAAAGCCGAAGAGCCAGCGCTGTCCGAAGACGTCTCTATGGTCATGTGGCCGGCATGACTCAACACCGAAGGCACACAGAACGCTGTTACCTTCCCACCAAAGGTGGTTCCTATTTTTCTACTTGCATTTTTACATGCTTTCAAACTGCTAGGTTGGCAGAAGCTGGGACAAGGAACAGGAGCCCATTCCGTTATGTGGCGCTAGGGATTCGAACCGCCGAACTGCCGACCTTTCTGATCGACAAGCTCAGCATCTTAGCCCCTGAGCCACCATGTCATAAAATGCTTATATTATGACAAATATCCTTAAAAACCCTTAAGCTCTTATTCGTTCCCTAGATAATTGTAGGAGGATCTCTATAGGTCCTATAGTATAGGAGATCCTAAGCCTGGCTTGGAGTTATGGGACCTGCTTTCCGTGGCATCTGGAAGGGAAATTATCTAATAAAGCCTGGCATTATTTCCACCTCTTTCTTAGTAACCTCAGTGGATAGGTTGCTAAAATCCCTCTAATCTACTTCTCAGCCCTTTTCAAGCATAATGTTTACTTGTCTTTGGGGTTTTGTTCTTCATTGTGTGTTGTATTAATCAGCCTAGTTGTAATGAGAAGTAACCTTGAAAATGTAGTAAGCAACATGTGTGTTGCTTACCCCTGGATGATCACTGAAGTTATGTTCAGCAGGGACCTAAACAAAAGGAAAAGAAAGGGAAATGAGAAGGGAGGGAGGAAAGGAGGAGAATAAAAATCCCAGCCGATATATAGCATTTTAATTTTATTTTCATTTTTATGCAAGATAGTGATTTTTACAGCAGACCTAATCCACAGCCCTGAAATTCCGTATGAGCTCAGGCAGTCATAATAACGGCCTCCGGAGGCTTCTAAAACCGATTCCCCATTTTTTAATATAATTTTAATGCAACAGGCAGAGGCAATTGTTAAAGACACGTGTGGCAAGTGAATACTTTTATTTGGGAATGAAGCACGAGAGGGCATCTGCAGAGAATCAAAAAAAAAAGGCGAGATGCCCACTGTACCTGCCTGAACCAAAGCCACGGCCCTTTTTTCCCCATGGAAAGGCTGAACAAAAGGGGCAGGACTTCGGTGGCATAGTTACGGGCGCCATCTTGACTTTTTGGATCTTCTCGGCAATGGAGGTTAAGTTGACCACCTTACAAAGGAATCCCCGGATCTCTCTTTCTGAATAAGGTGGCTTCCTATGATGACTAGGCAATGCTCATGATTTTCTGGGGGGATTGAATGAAAGTAAAGTCCATTTAATTGTTTTTTTTCTCTTCATTTTGTAGTCTCTGTTGGTGGCGGTTTGTTCTCCAAGCTTGCAGTTTAGCTTCTGAACATTTCATCATCAGGTGACAATCTTCAACCAAAGGAGACTTTGGTTGAAGCATCCTGTTTTGTTTCTTCGACGCTTTTATTGCTCTCATGTGGTCGCTTAGTTGGTGGGTCGTGGTGTCAGGCATGAAGCTGGCCTGACTGAGGCCATTTTGAAACTCCATCACTGACACACTGGAGAAGAGGGACAGGGAGTTGGCATTTGTAGTCAAAACAAAATACTTTCTCTTGGGAACCAAGGACATTCCTGCAGGTCAGAGGGGGTGCCTACCTATTCGGTCCAGTTCGGCTGAATAGGTAGTAACTCTGGCAGACACGTGACTGTAACGGTTCTCTTCTCAGCGGCGCCATCTTGATTTTCTGTTCTGCACACACACAGAACAATCTTCATTGAAAAAATGTCATTTTTATTCCTTTTTTAATGTTGTGCGCATACGCTGATTGTTGTAATTGCAAATGTGCATGCGCACAGAGCAAAAAAAATTGGGCGCCACACCGGTAGTAATGGTGGTCAGAAACCCCCCCCCCCCTGCTGCAGGTGCTCGGAAGGAGGGGAGTGATGTCACCTAGTAACTGGATTGTATTCTGATTGGGCCATGTGACGGGTTGCTTGGGAAAGTGACAAACTTTTAATTAGGTGAAAACCACGAGAATAATCAAAGTCGGTTTTTACCAGCCTGTGCCAACATGACATAGCCAATAAACTCATTTGAGGAATCTACCTACCTGTTTTGTTTGCGACGGGTGTGTCACTTGGAACTCTGACACGGGGGACGGATCAATCATTGTGTGTGACCTGTCATGCGTGTGTCCTGTCCAGCTGGTCACACAACTCACCGACTGACTACATGAGAGAAATAAAAGCGATGAAGAACTGGAACAAGATGCTTCCACCGAAGATGCCACCTAGCCCGATGATGAAATGTTTGGAAGCTAAACAGCAAGCTTCCAATATCTACCACCCGAGCTACAGATATTTTTCTATCGTTTTTAATTTGTAGTCTCTCCTTCCATTTGGGGTTTTCTGGCTGTCTCCCACCCAAGTACAAACTAGGAATTATACCGACAAACCAATCAGGAAACCATACCGTCGGCATGCAAGGACATATTCCAGGGTGATTTATGATTGTCTGAATAAAGCAAATTTGCACTGGGTAGAGTGAGGTGGGATTCTGTGATCCGAATGAAAATGTGTTTATTTGCATAAATGGATTCCATTTGAATCACACACACACACCCAAAGACCCTTTTCCAACTGATTTGAGTCACCTCCTAGCTTATTTTTCCCCCTTGCTTCCTATTCAACAGACTGGCTCCGGTGCTGACCTCTGCCTCTAAGTTCCTTTCCAGCAAAGGAATTAACAAAACAATTGACTCACTCTTCAGTCTATGCAAATTCTTCCCCTGCAAGTTAATTGCTTTGCAACCTGATGAGAAAGAAACATTTATTTAGCACAGGATCAGCCTCCACACAGGAACAGAAGAGAAGGACAAAGGAATAGCTCACTTCAGAAAGAAGAGATCCGACTTTCTAGTTGCTTTGCTTATCAGAATGTTAGTTACAAGTTGAACACAACTGAGTCTTGATCCAGGGGCCAAAGAGTTCTCCATCCATCTGTCCTTAGTAAGTGTTAACTGTTCACAACGACAAATAGAATGTGAGTCAGAAAAGTAAATTAAAAGGTAAGGTCAAGGCCAAGGTAAATGTTCCCCTCACACCTATGTGCTAGTCGTTCCCGACTCTAGGGGGCGGTGCTCATCTCCGTTTGAAAGCCAAAGAGCCAGCACTGTCCGAAGATGTCTCCATGGTCATGTGGCCAGCATGACTCAACATCGAAGGTGCACGGAACGCTGTTACCTTCCCACCAAAGGTGGTCTCTATTTGTCTACTTGCATTTTTACGTGCTTTTGAACTGCTAAGTTGGCAGAAGCTGGGCCAAGGAACTCTGGAGTCTTGATCCTGGCAAAACCTCTTTTATTTACATGACTCTGAATTCCTTTCATTCACAGTCAGCAAGGCTTAGCAAACAGTCTTTCCGAGGAATATTTATCAACATGAACCTTATCTCGCTTGGAGAGCTGCCAGATAAATAGTTTCCAAGGCAAGGCAATACTTGGCACAGGGTCTCTTATAGTCACACACAGAACTTTCCACTCTTGAAATGCAACAAATTGTTTCCTGCCTAAGACCCCTCCCCATTCTCTCCTTTTTTGTTTCCTATGGGAGGGGGAAATCACCTCCAAGGTGTGGCTTTACTCCTAAGTCCACCCTGCTTTCTTAGCTGTTGTTTCTTCTGGCAGCTCTGCGCATGTGCACACTGGGAACAGGCTCCAGCTGTTCCTCTGCCTCACTGCTGTCTGGCTCCCTCTCTGCCTCTGGTCCAATCTTCCACTGTCATGCTGGCAGCTTCCACCCATCCAATTCCAGTTCAGGTGCAGAGGTGCAAAGACAAACGATGACCTTGACTTTCTAGAAAGAATGTTGTTATGGCTACATCTCATCTAACTCCCCACAATAGAAAATGCAGAGTAGACTATTAGAAAGTGTGGCAGGCCAAAGATTGAAAAGGAAAATGGCTGCAGGCCTGACACTATGTTTCAAGAAACAATATGGACACCACATTTCCCTGAAATTTTTGTTTCTTTGTTTCATTTTCTTTCCGTTGTGAATGGCTTTGAACATCCTTACTCGGGAGTGTAAGTATATAAATCGAATTTTAAAATAATAGTAATAATAGAACTGTGTTCACTGGCCATGAACTTCTTACCGTCTGTTGTGCAGCCGAAATGCCAGGTTGTTCATTCGGAGGCATCCTGGGGCTAAACAGGACAAGCTATTTTGCCACGGTTTCTTCTTCTTTGAAAAGAGCTGCCCGCTTTCTCTCTGCCTGCGGAGATTTCTCCAGGCCTAATTCCTGCAAGCCTTTGTAACCAGAATCATACCCCATTGTGAGTCCCCGCTTGGCTTTATCCAAGCGAGCCTTTTATCCGTCGAGAGAGCAACCGGGCCCGTCAGAGCGAAGTGAGATTGCAGAGAGGAGATTAAGACTCTGTTTTCTCCAGCCCAAAACTTCATGTGCAGGGGGACGGGGGGAAGGAAAGACGGGGTCTGTGTGTATGTGTGTGTGTGCGTGCATGCAGATGTGTGAAGAAAGGTCAGGGGGAAGCCAAATTGATTTGGAAGCTTGAGGAGAGAGGAAAATGCTTCAATAATTCTAAGATGGACTTTGGGGGGAAAAGAGGGACACTTTTGAAGATGGTATGGAGCTGGGGGATGTTTGTAATTGTGTGTGTGTGTGTGTGTGTCTGTGTGTGTGCATGCACACGCACTTTCAAATCAGTCTTGACTCCTGGCAATTGCCTGGATAACCCCCTGCAGATTTCTTGGCAAGATTTTTGGAAGTGATTTGCTCTCGTCTCCTTTTAGCAGGATGCCATCACTCTGCTAAACCACTAATTCCCACAACACTGTCATATTACCTCCTAAGTCTGTATTACTATTCTTCTTCTCTTCCTTCCTAGTGCTTATCTCTTTCCTAATACCTATCTCTTCCCACTTATGACTATAACCACATGCCAGACTAATCTTATTGCATTCTTTGACAAAGTGACAAAATTAGTGAACCAGAGAAATGCCGTCAATATAGTTTACTTGGACTTCAGTAAGGCATTTGATAGGGTAGATCATAACTTACTACTAGATAAAGTAGAAAATGTGGGTTGGACAGCATCACCACTAGATGGATTCGTAACTGGCTGACCAACCACACTCAACATGTAGTCCTCAATGGAACTGCATCTATAATGGAGAGAGGTATGCAGTGGAGTACTCCAAGGCTTTGTTTTAGGCCCAGTACTCTTCAACATTTTCATCAATGATTTGGATGAGGGAATAAATGGGGAACTCATCAAATTTGCAGATGACACCAGGAATAGCAGGAATAGCTGGCAGGAATAGCCAACACTCCAGAAGACAGGCTTAAGATACAGAAGGATCTTGACAGACTTGAACATTGGGCACTATCTAACAAAATGAAATTCAATGGTGAAAAGAGTCAGGTTCTACATTTAGGCAAGAAAAATGGAATGCACAGGTACAGTATAGGTGGTATCTTCCTCAATAGTAGTAACTGTGAGAGGGATCTTGAAGTCCTAGTGGACAACCATTTAAATAGGAGCCAGCCATGTGCAGCAGCTGCCAAAAAAGCCAACACAGTTCTAGGCTACATAGACAGAACAATGTGCAGCCAGTGCCTGCGTGAGCAGTGAACAAGTACCAACCTGTATAGGAACCCACCTCTGGGTCAGGGGTATGGAAATCAAGGAAAGAAGTACAGAAAGTTTCCTTCAAGTGGTTCCTTAGTAGTGGTGTTCTTTGAAGCAATAGCCAAGCCTTCTTGTGTAAGGCATGTTGTAGCTGTATTTGGCTCTCCAGCTGAGCTTCTAGTCTTACCAGGTGATCTAGTGGAACAATGGGTCAACTTGTCTCCCAGAGTTAGGGGTGGTCCATCCCTGGAGCTTTTCAAGAAAAGATTGGACAAATTTTCTCCAGGTGTGAGGATTCCAGGCATAAGGATGGTGTAAGGATTCCTTCTTTGGGATGGGAATTTGAGTTGAAGACCTTCAAGTTCCTTTTCAACTCTATGATTCTATGGTCACTCATTCAAGTACTGACCAAGTCTGACCCTGCATTGTTCTTTTTTTAATTAAAAAGTTTTTTTTTATTAAACACACATTAAAACATTGGACACAGTGTAACCGTCCAGGCAATGTCCTTGCCATACCTATTAGAATATAAAGTTAAATATTATAACCACTGTGTTTATTTACCATTGGTCTATTCAGTATTTACAAATGTAAGGATATCGTATTTCCCTCCATGTTGTTTTGTTCTTGTCTCATACATTTTCACTGTTACGATTTCATACATAATTCTAATCTCCATTCTATAAATCTTAGTCATGACTTATTTAGGGTCTTTCCTTTTTTGTTCCAACCATCGATACAATTTATCCCAGATCTTGTAATATTCTGATTTCTCTTTGTTCTTCAATTCCCACGTCAATTTATCCATTTCAGCCCAAATCAGAATTTTCCTAATTTTTGAAATCGGACATGATTCGCTTGCTGATTCAACTCACCCTAAGCACGAACAGCCCCTAATGTCTATTAAAAGCATGAGTTGATTCTTTTCTTAATGACAACCAGTGGATGCCTCCAACATCATAACTGGTCAGCCTGGAGGAGCAAACATAAGTTGATGAAATAGTGCGGAAGTTTAGAAGAGTTGAGCTTTAATCTGGTGGATCGTTTCTCGCTTGGCTTCCAATAAGTGCATTCCTCTTCACCCCCCATTCTCCAATTCTACCAACCTGAGCCTCTTGCTGTAACCTTCCATCCATCATGCTTCCTTCTTCTTTTCCCATCGCTATTTTCTCTGCCTCCTCATCGCCCCCGTTCATCCCAGTCTTGATCTAATGAGACAAGTGGGAGCGGCCCGAACTGTGCAGTAATTAAATTGTCTTAATGGGAATTCTCAAGTAATGAGGAGTTTCATGCAACAATTAGCTCTCCCATTCATTAATTAACAGCAAAACAATTGGGGGAACTGGGGAGGGGCGTTGAGAAGGGGGCAGTTCTCCTGCTCCACCTTGGCTCACTGTCTTTTCCTCAGTTATGCCCTGGGAGATTCTTACTTGTTTTTTTTTTAACCTTGCCAAAACTTTGCTTTCCAACACAGGAAGTCAAAGCTGGAGGGTTGTCTGCATTAGACAATCATTGTTCCTCAGTAGTTAAGCATCTCAGGAGCCAAGAGGTAGCAGAGATAAGACCAGAAAGAATCACAAGCTCAGAGGTGGTTTTCTGTTCTGTTCTGACCTCGGCTTTCCCAAACCACAAAACAGGCTCCTTGTCTCGACAGAAAACCCCTTTTATTAATTTGCTGTGAGTTCTGCTCCTTCACATCCAGCAAAATCTTTCAAGGGAGGATTTACAGTCACAGACCTTATCTGACTTGGAGAGCTGCCAGGCCGATATCTGCAAAACTTGGCAAGGGGCCTCAAAGAGTCACGAACCAATTAAGTGAACTAATTGTCTCCTGCAAACTCCACTCCCTTTTTGCTCCACTTTTATTTCCTCTGGGAGGGGCCATTCATCGTCCACCTGTGGCCTCACTCCCAAGTCGACCCCTGTTCTTTAGCTGTTCCCTTCATCTGGCAACTCTGCACATACACACACTGGGAACAGGCTCCAGCTGTTCTTCTGCCTCATTGATGTCTGATTCTGAAGGCAGCTGATAACTGTCAGACGGCTCTGGCCCCCTCTCTGCCTCTGACACAGAGCCCTCATCAGAGCCTTCCCCAGACTCCAGGACTGGCCCATCTTCCTCCCCAACCTCCTCACTGTCCAAATCTGCTGCCAGCTCTGCTGGCCGTTGGCTGGCCACAACACTTCCCAGTTGATCATGAATTTGGGCAGGAAAGCACCTTATACCAAACATGGTTGTCTCCCATCTAGTTCTTTGAATCCATCCTACCACATAATGTAGTTTGGAGCCCAATCTCCAGAGGTTGACAAGGCTCCTTCAAATGTTTCAAATGCTTAAAGTTGCAAGAACCATTTTTTACGATAGCAGATCTCAGTTTAAATTATGGTATTGCTGTACTTAGATAACCTTGGTTTAAATTTATATATCCCCTGATTGATGGATGATGTGCCATCAAGCAGTAGTTGACTCTTGGTGATCACATGGATGGATTTTTCATAGAGATATAGAATGTACAAGCGTATTTGCAAATATAAAAAGGGTGGCTCAGTGGCTAAGACGCTGAGCTTGTTGATCAGAAGGTTGGCAGTTCAGCAGTTCGAATCCCTAGTGCCGCATAACGCGGAGAACTCCTGTCAGTTGTTCCAGCTTCTGCCAACCTAGCAGTTCGAAAGCACATAAAAATGAAAGTAGAAAAATAGGGACCACCTTTGGTGGAAAAGTAACAGCGTTTTGTGTGCCTTTGGCGTTGAGTCATGCTGGCCACATGACCACGGAGACATCATCGGACAGCGCTGGCTCTTCGGCTTTGAAACGGAGATGAGCACCGCCCCCTAGAGTCAGGAATGACTAGCACATAGGTGTGAGGGGAACCTTTACCTTATCCGCAAATATAGATAAATTCATACATGTTGTGCTGTGATTTTTAATACGCTTACACTTAAGTCCATGCCAAATAAGAATAATACTGTGGTGCTCCCCGAGCTGAAGTGTCAGTTGTTTTCTTGAAGATGGTTCATTACCCAGCTAGATAGCATCATCAAAGAAAACCCACAGTCCAACCCTGAGCTACAAATATTCTCTTCTGCTGTATAATATTACTCAGCTTCCTGGTGGCTGGAGAGAATCGGCATTAAGATTAGATTTATTTGTTTGTTTGTTTATGAATTTTATTGACTGCCCGGTAATTCTGGGCATCTTACAGTCATAAAAATATATCTACATTAAAACATAAATAAATTAAAACCAAAGATTAAAACCTAAGGACATTTGGGGAGGGTGGGGGCGAAGTGGGGGGGAGTGGGATCTGTTGTTACTCGATCAACCATATCCACTGTGCTGATCCTCCATTGGGGTCCCAGGTCAACTGGCAGTCAGTCTTGAGGTCTTTATGAAAGGACAGGATGACTGGGGCCAACCTCACATCGGAGACCAAGATGTTCCCGAGCAGGGGTCTCCAACCTTGGCAATTTTACGACTTGTGGACTTCAACTCCCATAATTCCTCAGCCAGACTGAGCGTTGAGAATTCTGCAGACAGCGAAGGAGCTGGCGCGAGATGTCACTCCGGAGAGAAAGCCTCATCATGTACAAGCAGTTGCTTTCTTCTTGCACCTCTCTTGCTGGAGAACACTTAAAGCTTGACAGACTCTCCCTTGCCAAATCTCTGAAAGAGCCAGCATTCATTTCTCTGATGAGGAACGTCATACGGGATGCCAATCACGACTCACGCAAGATGATTGATGCAAAACATTGCCGTCCTACTTCTCTCCATCAGCTGGATTGTCAGAGCAGCTAAACACAAAGAACCAGATGCCAAAGCCAAGTCTGTCTCCCAATCTCCCAAGCAATTGACGTTCCTGCCGAAGAGATTTCTGGTGGTTTTTTTCCCCTTCTTCATTCTCCAGAATAGTGTTTCTCAACTTTGGCCACTTGAAGTTGGGTGGACTACAACTCCCAGAATTCCCCAGCCGATTCTGAGTGTGGAAGTCTTCTCATTTGCAACATCTGTGGAAATTCTCAGCCATCCAGGCTGTCTCAAAGGTGTTTTTTCAAGAGGCAACTGGACTTTCTCTGTTTTTCCTTGAAGACGTTTCACTTCTCAACCAAGAATCTTCTTCAGTTTCAGTACTCTCAACTAAGGCTTTCAATCTTTCCATATTCTCAGCCAAGAAGCTTCTTCAGAACTGAAAAAGCTTCTTGATTGAGAAGCAAAACGTCTTCAAGGAAAAACAAAGAAAGTCCAATTGCTTCTTGAAAAAACATGGGCCTCATGGGACAACCATGACTTGGATCGATAAGAATCTCCATAGACATTGAAAATGAGTGGACCTCAGCACAGCTGGCTGGGGAATTCTGGGAGTTGAAGTCCACCCATCTTCAAGTGATCAAGGTTGAGAAACATTGCTCTAGAACAGTGGTCTCCAACCTTGGCAACTTTACAACTTGTGGACTTCAACTCCCAGAATTCCTCAGCCAGCTTCTGGGAGTTGAAGTCCACAAGTCTTAAAGTTGCTAAGATTGGATACCCCCTGCATCTAGAACACTTTGGAATGTCTTACAAGTTTCTTTGACTGGTGTTTCTAACCGTAGAAAGAACAGCTTTCTTGCCTTTAGATTGGGAAATTGTCCCAAGGATCATTGCAAGAGACTCCAAACAAGAGAAAGGAGACAGTTGGGAGCTACCTAGGAATTCCGTTGTTATTTAGGTTGATTTGGACAAGATAATGAACTCAGTAATGCTTTTTCCTACTTTAAAAGTGATAGAAACGAAAAAAGGATTGACTAGGGTAAGAGCCTGCATGTCATGCCTGCAAGCCATATTATCTTTTTGGACTTCAGGGCTGGCACACTTTCGACTGTCTACTTTCTATTGTGGGGAAATGGGAGGGGGATTATACAGAGTTTGGTGATAGGTAGCCATAATAATATTCTTCTTAGAAAGTCAAGGTCATCTTTGCCTCTGCACCTGGCCAGAACTGGATGGGTGGAATCTGTCATCATGGCAGTGGAAGATTGGACCATGTGATGGACTTGTGGATGTTGGGGGCAGGATTGTGAACTTTCAGTTGGGTGGGGAAACCTGGAAGCTTTCAGATTTGGGTTTTCCCAGATGTGCCAACATGACATCTCTAATAAAGTGGAAGTTTGAGGAAACTCAATCCTCGGAGTTTTATTTCGTTGGGGGTGTTTTTTGGATCCCTGACACTGGAAAGTAAAGCTGGATGAGAAATTACCGCTCGATCCAAACGTACCTTATTTGTCCTCTCTAAAAATGTACCAATTTGTAATGTGCTCCTTTTCTGAACTTCTTCTTTTCACCGTCTTACAGCCTGAATGATTTTCTTTTTTTAAAGACCCATATGCTAAGGGAAAGGCACATTAAAACACATTGTGCTGGTGAGAATAGCTTTTAAAAAGGGGATGTTAGGGGAAAAATACATGAAAGATGGTGACATTAGGATAAAGAAAGCCCCATAATGTGTCCATTGGGGGAAATGCTCACAGAACGACATCTTAACTTTTGTGCTCCCTTTCTAAAAATAAGAGAGCAGTCATCAAAAACGGATGTGGCAATGAGTCAGAGCACATATAAAGGTGGGGGGAAAGGGAATTCAAGAGAATCTGTGATGGTTTCACTTATCTCTATAAAATAGGAGTTCTAGCTACTTAAAGAAACGTACTGAAAGGGACTTTGGAGGTCTACTAGTCCAACCTGCTGCAGGGATCTTCATTGCATCCTAGACAAAAAGCTTTTCAATCTTTTCGTGTAAACTCCCAGGGATGGCTTCCAGGTGATGACCTTTGGTGGTTCCATGAACAGAGACAGCACTATGGAGTAGAGTGGTGGCCAATAGCAAGTGGAAAATCCACAGACTGTAGACCATGAATGCCCCCAAGTTTGACATCCCCACATGTCCAAGGGTCAAGATAGGTATGAGTCTCCGATTGAAACCCCCACCATTAGTCCCACTTCGAAGCCAAAACCAGGCCGACAGCTTTGGCCAGATGCTCTGGTGTTATCATAACATCACCAGATGGTTTCCTGCAGACCGATTCAACCTTCCCTAGCCCTCTTTACCGTTTGGCCTCCTGCCATGGACTTTTGAGGACAGCAAATTGCTCATCCTTGTACCCACCTTGACCCTCCCCCTCGACAAATGATTATAATGTTCTGCAAATGGTTATATAATTCCCACCAGACTTCTTAAAAATGGCACACTGCAAAGCCAAGTAAAACTTCACCAGGGAAGGGAAGGAGGAACAATTTCTTGTCATCTTTTCTCCACTACCTCACAATACAATGCTTCAGCTGTAAGTGGGCTGGGGATTTTGAGGATTGTGGGTTGCTCAATTCTCTGCCATCAGAGACTTAAGTGGAAAGATGAGATTCAGAAATATGGTTTTGAGCTGTTCGCCTGCTTGGGATAACTCATCCCCAGTGGTGGAATTCAAATTTTTTTACTACCGGTTCTGTGGGCATGGCTTGGTAGGCATGGCAGGGGAAGGATACTGCAAAATCTCCATTCCCTCCCCACCCCACTCCCCTGCTTTCCAGCTTTATTCTCCTGTGCAGGGCAACAAAAGAAGACCCAGCCAATAAGCTGGGACTTGGGAGGCAGCAAATAGATCAGGGTGGGGCCAACCAGAGGCTGTATTTGCTGGTTCTCTGAACTATTCAAAATTTCCACTACCGGTTCGCTAGAACTGGTCAGAACGGGCTGAATACCACCTCTGCTCATCTCCCCCCCCAAAAAAACCCCCACCCCTGCCCTTCCACTCATTCTAATGCTTCCACCCTTTGGATCTGGAAGAGAAGTTCTCCAGAAGGAAGGAAACACAGCTGCTAAGCTGGGTTCCTCCCACAGGGAGACAAAATTAGTGGAATGTGAGAAAGATCGGAGAGGACATATGTCAGGCAGAGAAAGAAGGTGTGTGTGTGTGTGTGTGTGTGTGTGTGTGTGTGTGTGTGTGTGTGTGTGTCCTCTATTCTGCAAACATGCACCCAGCCTGACAAAACTCCAAATGATTGCACATCATGTTGTGTACCTGGGGATATAGCACCCAGGAGAGAAAGCCTCTAAGGTGTTGAGAAGCTATAAATAAACGTTCTTCGGTTGTTTTTATAAAGAAACAATCCACCATAGTTTATTTTTATTTTCATGTTGTCCTTCTGTGGTTCTTCTTCATAAATCCTCCACAGATCCTGAGTGGGAAGGGAGGGGATAGCGGGATAAGGTAAGATGTCCCTCTCTTCCCTTCAAGATTGATCTTCCAGCCTTCCTGGGCAGCTGGACGCTAGGTGGTGCAAACACCCTGGATGTGTGATATCACTTAAGTACAGAGAGAGGATGCTAAAGTTAAGACCTTTCATGTTAAAATTGACACACTATTTTTTTTTACTATTTTTGCCTATGGATCTAAGCCAGAGGTCTTCAAACTTGGCAACTTTAAGACTTGTGGACTTCAACTTCCAGAATTCTGTCCACCAGTCTTAAAGTTGCCAAGTTTGAAGACCTCTGATCTAAGCTCTTGAAAGGTGATGGATGGATGGATGGATGGATGGATGGATGGATGGATGGATGGATGGATGGCTAGCTGGCTGGAGAATTCTGGGAGTTCAAGTCCACATGTCTTAAAGTTGCCAAGTTTGAAGGTCTCTGATCTAAGCTCTTGAAAGGTGATGAATGGATAGATGTGTAATGTTCAAGATGGAGGTTTTAAGGAAATAAGGAGCATGAGGAACAAATTCTCTATTCCTGGAGACCTTGAAAAGGACCAGAGATTGGGAGTCTTGGGAAAAGCAAAGAGGAGATGATGGGCAGCACAGAGCAGGAGCAGCGATAAAAGGTTTTAGATTTGTGTGTCAGGCCTGCCGCCATCTTTCCTTTTGGATCTTCGGCCTGCCACACTTTCTATCGTTCTACTATGCATTTTCTATTGTGGGAAAATGGGAGGGGGGATTGTACAGAGTTAGATGCTACGTAGCCATAACAAGATTCTTTTTGTCGTATTTTCTGCAATTGAGTTAAGAGCGATTTACATGAAGTTTGTATCTATTGTGTGCTCGTGTATTGTTGTGGTTGAAGATGAAGTATTCATTGACAGGTAGGACATTGTAGAAGATAATTTTGTGTACTGGGCTTAGGGCAGACTGAAGGTGGCGTAGTTCTAAGTTGTCTAAGCCCAAAATTTCAAGTCTGGTGGCATAAGAGATTCTGTTGTGAGCAGAGGAGTGGAGGACTCTTCTCGCGAAATATCTCTGGACTTGCTCGATTGTATTAATGTCTGATATGCAGTGCGGCTTCCAGGCAGACGAGCTGTATTCGAGAATTGGTCTAGCAAAGGTTTTGTATGCTCTGGTTAGTAGCACAATATTACCAGAGAAGAAGCTACGCAAGGTTAACAAGTCTTTATGCCTTTTTGACAATGTTATTACAGTGGGAAATCTGTGATAATTCACAGAATGATTCTGCAAAATCATTCTGGGTGGCCAAAGACACGTCCTTTGATCTGAGGATCATTTTTCCAATCTTTGTGACTTTGTGACTTGGTTCATCTCAAGGGATGAGATGACCCCATGCTGGCTGGGGAATTCTGAAAGTCCACAGATGTTGAAGTGATCAAGGTTATGAAGCACCAATCCAAGGATCATCCGGAGATCTCGGCCACCGTGATTTGACTACATTCCTTGTCAGGGTAGAGCTAGGCTTGGATGAACTTTTGGAAAGCTTGGCCCTCTGTCCAAAACTGAAATATGCCAATGAAAATGTGAGTTGTTAGGCCTGGAACTTTTTGTCACCTGTGTATGAAATCTCCAGGCTGATGCCATCTGTCTGAGAACTAAAGCTGGCGTGTTCCTTCCACGTGCCAGCAAGGTTTTCTCAAGCTGTGTTTCCAATTATATTCCTCCTCAACTGTTCTCTTCCCTTCTGCATCCTTTTATATAGGATTATATAAAGCGTTGGTTGATGTTGGCTTAATAGCCTTGCGCTGAAGGTATTCAATTATTCTTGTCATCGGTGTGACAATTGAAGCTGCTTCCAACCTGTCAGCAGATGCCCTGCTGGCCATTTCCTGTACGAGAATTAGCAACGGCTAAAGCCTTGCTACAGTGTTCAGTGTCTGTTCTTTGCTAAGTCGTAATCCTGGTCACCTGCTTGCTTACCTGCAAAGTTGGCCATATAAGAAGGACAACTATGTGCATTGACATGTCAGGAATGAGAATCAAGACCACACAATACGTTCTAGTTAAGGTGATTTATTGCTCATGGCTATTTACAAGGATCAACTAATGGCCAACACTAAATTGGCACTAAGCAAGAGTTAACAGAATTCAAGAGGTGTTGGACTTGGAGGGAATGTAACAATTCTAGGCTGATTCCTCTCTTGACTCCTCCACCTTAGGATCTGCTTCTCTTCCATCTACATAACTCTGCTCTGCTCTGATTTACTCTACTCTGCTCAGTTCTATTGTACATTGCTAACTCTATCCATATTGTAAGTTACATTAACATAATTTTGCAAGTGTGAAAATATTTCTTACCTCTTCCCCTTTACTCTTCAGACAACTGGGGAGGCCGTCTTCTGAAATGTCTCCCCCACCATTCCCCTTTCTGTGGTCTGTGACACCTGGTCCTGTTTTCAGCTCTCTCCCTCCTGCCTCCCAAGGTCATTCTAGCAGACCATTACATCACCAGATTTATTCCATACATTTTATTGATAGCTTGCCTTTTTCTCTGGGCCATCAAGGTGATATACCCAAAGAATTACTCCTACTGAAGCTCCACCACCAGAACCTTGGGAGGTGGCTTGGCCAGAATGTGTGAGGGGCCCAAAGTTACTCCTGGAGAATGTAATTCTCTGTGAGACAGCCGGTCTCAAATTATCTTCTTCTTTTAATTTTCAGTGCATGATTGGACCAGCGAGGGGAAGATCAGCATTGCATCTCTGGAAACTGTTCATCCTACACTTGCTTAGGTGAGTGAGAAGTCTTCCAAGAAATGGAATACATTCTGTTATGGCTGAAGTCAAGAGTATGAGTTTGCCTGTATTTCTTCCAGCAACAACATGAAATCTGTGGGGAGTATCTGAACAATGAAAATAGACCACCCAAGGTTTGACCAAGTGGGAATTTTCTTTTGCACATTGGAGCATGTATCCATGGGTGTTCATTGATACAATTGACTTGGAGATCACTTGATTTTAGATTCTTCTGCTCAGCATGGAAAATAACTTGATGGCCTTTTACTCATTCCAATGCCCCACATTTCTTTATCTAAAATACTGTACTTGAGGAAAAAGTCTACTTCTCACAGCTGAAGTCCACCCATCTTAAAGTTATCCCATTGGGAAACACTGTCCTGGAGGTTAAATCTTAAATCTGTTGGCTCGTATTATGATTTTTTTTTAAAAAAAGGAGAAATTTCCAACAAAAGGCTGCCAAGCATTCAGAGGGTAGATTTGATGGCCTGGTTGTGTCAGGTGGTAGATTTTTCTAGTGTTTCATCCTTCTTGCCCTGTGACAATCATTGGTCCCTTTTTTCCCAGAGCCTGCACCTCTCTCTCTCTCTCTCTCTCTCTCTCTCTCTCTCTCTCTCTCTCTCTCTCTCTCTCTCTCTCTCTCTCCCTCCCTCCCTCCCTCCCTCCCTCTTTCTCCCTCCCTCCCTCCCTTTCTCTCTTTCTCTCTCCCTCACTCTTTCTCTCTCTCTCTCTTCTCCCCCTCTATCTTCCTCGCTCCCTCCCTCCCTTTCTCTCTTTCTCTCTCTCTCTCTCTCTCTCTCTCTCTCTCTCTCTCTCTTCTCCCCTCTCTCTCTCTTCCTCCCTCCTTCCCTCCCTCCCTCCCCCACTCTCTCTTTTCTTCCAAGACATTCAGAAGAGACAGGAGCAGGTTCCAGCTTGTACTGTATGTACAGAATCCTAGATTAAAATTTGTGAACTGTCAGTTTGATAAGGCAGTGTGTGAGACAGCAAACATCAGAGCTGGCTATTCTCCCGCAATTTCCCAGCTTGACAGCTCTCTGGAGGGAACAAAGAGAGGTTTCAATGCAGAACAAAATTTAGTTTCTTAATGGAAAAAGAAAAAAAAACCCTATCAGGATGACTCCAGCATCCTTTTCTCTGACTGTGGGTTGGGGTGGTGGGCTTTAAGGAAGCCATTGCGCTAGAATGCAACTGTATGTGCCAGGTGCAAAGAATCAGGACCTTTCACTGAATTCTAATTAAGCTGGTTGATTTCTCATGCAGAAGAATATAGTCAACTAATGGTCACCACTGAATTGGTGTTAGATAAGAGTCAACAGAATTCAGGAGGGGTGGGATTTGGAAGCCTTGGAGGGATGCAACAACTCTAAGCTGATGACACCCTTAACTCCACCCACCAACTCTGCTTGTTCTTCTCCTACAGCTGTAGTGATAGATTCATGTCCTGGATAGGACACTGGATTCAATGCTCTCCATGATACCTTCAAACTCTTGGTATGTTGTTCTGTGGTCCATTCAGTGGGTTTAAGAACCACACCTGAAGAAATTTCGTTTCTCAAGTAGGGGTCCTTCAAGGCTTTCCTTTATCATTTTCCAAAATCAGATTTTGGAAACTTAAATCAATGGTCCTTCGAATTAGTGGAGGTTTGAGCTTAACACAATCATGTCAATACGTTCATCTCCAACTTGGAGAAAATGACACAGGACAGGAACTAAAAGTTGAGCAAATGGACTTGTTCGTGCAACATCTTAGCCAGATCTGTTTAGGATTGCCAGGATGGGAATGATCCTCTGATGGTTGTGTGAATTCAGCCAATAGGGGTTGAATGGTATAAATCAGGGGTCACCAAACTTGGCAACTTTAAGACTTGTGGACTTCAACTTCTAGAATTCTCCAGCCAGCAGAGCTGGCTGGAAAATTCTGGGAGTTGAAGTCCACAAGCTTTAAAGTGGCCAAGTTTGAAGACCTCTGGTATAAACTATAGTTAAGCAAACCACGGTGTAGTGTTACTTGCTGCAGTCGGCTCCCCCCTTGAAACGTCTCGGGTGCGTCGGCTGTGAAATTCTGGAAGCTATAATCCTAACAAGTCTAAAGGCACTCATTTCGGCACGGCTGATTTACTGCGCTGTGCAAACATCTGCGATGGTTGTCATCCCAGCTCGGACTGTTTTAGAGGCAGGTTTCCCATTGCTGAAACCGAAGACAAAATAAGATGGATGCCGGATCTAAATCGGGGGAGGGTTTCGTGTCGTTTCAAACCAGCCAGTAAGAGGAGGCTGGGAGAGAGAACCAGCTACGCAAGTCAAAATAATCGAGAGCTTTATCCCTTCAGTCAGAGGAAAAGAAAGCAGGTTTATTTATAGAAACATGTCTATCCAGGGATGGTCCCTCAATGCCGAGGTCAGCACTTTCCTGGAGAACCAACGGCATAAATTGTCAGGTAGAGAAAACATTACATCCGCCAATAACTTCATTTTCGGGGCACTCTGCAAGTGGGAAAGGAGAGAGAAATCAATGGGAGGCAGAACTCTCCGTCTGGTCCCAGAAACTGCCTAGGGCCTGACTATTGTCTTAAAAGTATCTGCTGCCACCAGAAAGGGTAATTGTCTCCTTTGGCAGCAAAATTGAAAGAAGGGATTTCATGGGAAGTAAAATTGGAGGGACTGATGCTACATGATAACTCAGTGTGGCTCTGATAGAGATTTCTAGGTGGTAGGAGAAAGAGGGAGGGATGAGTGGAAAAATGGGTGATAGGTAAATAGATGGTAGAAGATTAGATTAGCTAAGATTAGGATTAGATTAGATGTAGATTATAGGATGGGTGGGTGGATGGATGGATAGATAGATAGATATAGATGATAGATAGATAGATAGATGATAGATAGATAGATAGATAGATAGATAGATAGATAGATAGATAGATAGATAGATAGACAGATGAGAGAGAGAGAGAGAGATGATAAATAGATGATAGATAGATAGATGATATGATAGATGATAGATACATAGAGATAGATGACAGATATATGATAGTTAGATAGATAGATAGATAGATAGATAGATAGATAGATAGATAGATAGATAGATAGATAGACAGATGAGAGAGAGAGAGAGAGAGAGAGATGATAAATAGATGATAGATAGATGATATGATAGATGATAGATACATAGAGATAGATGACAGATATATGATAGATAGATAGATAGATAGATAGATAGATAGATGATAGATAGATAGATAGATAGATAGATAGATAGATAGATGATAGATACATAGAGATAGATGACAGATATATGATAGATAGATAGATAGATAGATAGATAGATAGATAGATAGATAGATGATAAATGATAGATGGTAGGTGATAGATAGACGATAGATGATAGATGATAGATAGATAGATAGATAGATAGATAGATAGATAGATAGATAGACAGATGAGAGAGAGAGAGAGAGAGATGATAAATAGATGATAGATAGATGATATGATAGATGATAGATACATAGAGATAGATGACAGATATATGATAGATAGATAGATAGATAGATAGATAGATAGATGATAGATAGATAGATAGATAGATAGATAGATAGATAGATAGATGATAGATACATAGAGATAGATGACAGATATATGATAGATAGATAGATAGATAGATAGATAGATAGATAGATAGATAGATGATAAATGATAGATGGTAGGTGATAGATAGATATAGATGATAGATAGATATAGATGATAGATAGATAGATAGATAGATAGATAGATAGATAGATAGATAGATAGATAGATAGATAGATAGATGCATCAATGCGTCAATGACACATAGATACAAGAGTGGGGGGGGGAGAAATTTCCTGACAATTAATCAGTGGAACAGCTTCCCTCCAGAAGTTGTGGGAGCTCAATCACTGGAGGTTTTCAAGAAGAGATTGGACAACCTTTTGTCCAGAAAGGTATGGGGTCTCCTGCTCAAGCAGAGGGTTGGACAAGAAGACCTTCAAGATCTGTTCCAACTCTGTTATTCTGTGCTTGTCTCTTCTGCCAACCTGTGGTTCTCCAAGGTTCATGGTCTACAAAACTGGAAGTAATCTGAAGTGGCTTCTTCTTTTTTCTTTTTCTTTTTGTTTCTTCTCTCCGTGACCAAGTGGGGCATGAGATCCCATCTTGACAGCTCTGTGTTCACCCAAGGATGGTGTGTTAATGCTAAATGAGGAGAAAGAGGTGGTTGGTTGAAGGAAGCCAGTGAAGTCATAGTGTTGTTGAGTCTTTTTGTTATGCACTCCGATCTTTCGCGCTTAATTACGCCCTGGCACGAACAAAAGGGGGTGGGAAGGAGATGTCTTTCTTAAAAAGGAAAAGGAAAGCTTTCTGACAGGGATGGGGGAATTACTATCGATGAAATATTTAAGGCCTTCTGCCTCTTCGGAAAAGCCCGCCTGAGTGAACGGCTTCTCTTCGGCCTTGTTCATTGAAAAGGAAAAAAATAGTGTTGGGTTCAAGAATTCATTGCCCGCCCTCCCAACCTGAAAAAAATCTGGGAGGCTCCATAACTGGGCAAGGCGGTCTCAGTTCAACCATGTTAATTCGAGTGTCTCTGTGTTTCTGAGCTCATTAGCAGCTCGGTTCGCACATGACAGTGCGGCGAAGGGAGGAGGGTGTGTGTATTTGTACAGCAGGTGTTCCCTGGCGTGGGAAGTGGGATGAATTCTGTACGGATTGGAAGTGTTGCTTTGATGTCCCCATTTACTTCTGTCAATTCCCATCTGGATGGAGGACGAGATCCTACACCCCAGAGCAGGGGTGAAAGGCTAACGGTTCGGGACGGTTCGCCCAAACCAGTGGTAAAAAAATGCTACTGGTTCACAGAACCGGTAGTAAAAAATACTAAAAACAAGTTTTTAAAAAATGTTTTGACAATCGCACATCTCCCAGCTGATCTCCAAAACTTTTTTTTAACTTTTTAAGCAATTTTTTTAACCACAGGTTCTCCAGAAACACAAGGGTGGTGGGGTCCATTTTTGCTTCCAGCAGCCTGCTAGGCCAAAACCGGGGGGTGGGGAGTGCTGAGATAAAAAAAAAAAGAAAGAAAGAAAGAAAGAAAGAAAGAAAGAAAGAAGGAAGGAAGGAAGGAAGGAAGGAAGGAAGGAAGGAAGGAAGGAAGGAAAGAAAGAAAGAAAGAAAGAAAGAAAGAAAGGGAAAAGGAGAGGAAGGAAGGAAGGACTACAAACCTGGCACTAGACGTACTTCAGAGCATAATCCAAAGCTGGAAGAGACCTGGAGGTCATCTAGTCCAACCCTGCTCCAGCAGGACATTGTTAAAGTGAGTTTCTGTCTTTTGATCCCCCAGATACGTGACTATATAGCCGTGCCCACACAGTCACATGATCCCACCAAGCCACATCCACAGAACCGGTAGTTAAAAAAAATAGATTTCACCACTGCCCCAGAGGTCTTGAGACTGGACCGATTCACAGGAATAGATGCCTCAGTTCTTGTGCCAAGGATGGATGGAAAGATTCGGCCCTCCCTAGATACATGTTCCCTCTGGTCCAGGGTTATCCAAACCTTGGAGATCCGAAGACTTGTGGTCTTCAACTCCCAGAATTTCCCATGGCTGGCTGAGGAATTCTGGGAGTTGAAGTCCACAAGTCTTAAAGTTGCCAAGTTTGGACACCCCTGCTTTAAATGAAAGGCTTAAAAAAAAGCAGCAGCCTAATGGCTAAAGGATGGCTAAATTGATCTTCTGTAGACCATCCCTCAATCTTAATGCAAGTAGCCCCTGGTTTGCAATGTTTATTTGAAGTTACAATGGTGCTTAAAAAATGGCCTTCTTGGGGGGGGGGAATTCTCATGAGTCAAGTCAACGGGAAGGAGGGAGCGGTTTTGCTTGATGTTAAGCAATGTTTGCTTAACAGCCACAGCAAATCAGGTAGTAAAATCAGGTGCAATTCACTTAAGCACTGTACCAGTGAGTGATAGAGATTCCGGGCACAGTTGTGGTCATAATTTGAGGACCACTGTACACACAGCTTGAAGGTTTACTGCATGCACATAACCTCCCAGGCACAGACACAAACATACACACACACACACACACACACACACACACACACAGAGACCCTCGACACATCCTTTTAGGTTATTCCCAGGACAAAGGTAAAATGTTGCATATGTAGAACAGGCTGTAAGGTGAGAAAGGAGGTTTTGCGAACATGCAACCTGGCAAGGATTCTGCTCCGCTCCAGTGAATTTCCACAGAGAATTTGCAAGGTGGTGAATTTGCTGTTCTAAGCAGCCTCTCTATCGAATGTGTTCAAGGAAGGAAGGAAGGAGAGAGAGAGAGAAAGAGAAGGGGAAAGAAATGAAAATGAGAAAAAGGAGGGAGAGGGGGAGGGAGGGATGGAAGGAAAGAAGGAAGTGGGAGGAAGGGAAGGGAGGAGGGAGGAATGGAAGGAAGGAGAAAGGGAAGGGGAAGGAAATGAAAATGAGGGAGAGGAGGGGAGGGGAGGAAGGGAGGGAGGGAAGGAAGGAAAGGAAATGGAGGGAGGAAAACAGAAAGGGAGGGAGGGAAATGGAGGGAGGGAAAGAAAGAAAATGGAGGGAGGGAGGGAAGGAAGGACGGAATGAAGGGGAAGGAAATGAAAATGAGGGAGAGGAAGGAGAGGGAGGAAAATGGAGGGGGGAGAGGGGGAGGAAGGATGGAAGGAAAGAAGGCCAAATAGAAGGAACGAAACAAGTCCACTATTCCAGCATTGTCCCGTCTGGCTGCTTAACTCCATCTCCTTCCATAGTAAGCTTTCTCCAAGGAGCGAATCTCAAAGCAGCCTCTCTTTCTCTTTCCTTGGTGGGCAAAAGCTTTTCAGATCTAATAAAAAGCCTTGGCAATATTCTTGGCCATCGTTCATCTTCCTTCCGTGAGCAATCCCTGCAAAGGGGGCCAACCTGACGTGCCTTTAAAAAGAATGTTTTAAAAGATGATTTTCTCAAAGTGAATTAGCCAAGAACCGGGTGTTGGCTGGAGTCTGGGTTTTCAAGAGGCTTCAGCAGGCATCTGAATAAAGGCGAGGCCTTATCGTAGCTTTCTTGGGGCTCCTGCCAGAAGGAATTCTTCCATCTCCCCACTGCCTCCGAGAGGGAGAGAGAGAGGCGCCTGCTCTTTTCATCCCCAAATCAAACAAAGACAGCGATCGCTTTGCGTTTCCTCAATGATATCGCCATTGATCTGAGCCATAATTAGTAATTCCGCTGCCACCAAGGCACAATTCATAATTGCATTGTTTTCAGGGAGCTTATTAATTTATCCCCGGACAATAGCAGCACGGAGGGGGTTTGGGCGAGTGGGCGAGAGGAGGAGGATGGCAGCTCGGGCAGAAGGAAAGGCCAAAAATAAAAAACAAAAAAAATGTGAGTGGGGGAACAGGAAAAGCAGAATTAAAAAAACCCTGGCATTTGGAAAGCCAGCCGTGCTGGGAAGAATAGCTTGGAAAAGCTAGGATGTTATAGCCATCCATTCTTCTTCTCCCTCTCCTTTTCCTCCTCCTCTTCTTTCTATCTTCTGCTTTTCCTTCGCCTTCCTCCTCCTCCTCCTCCTCTTCTTCTTCTTCTTCTTCTTCTCCCTTTTCCTATTCCTGTTCTCCTCCTCCTCCTCCTCCTCCTCCTCCTCCTCCTCCTCCTCTTTCTTCTTCTTTTTCATTTTCTTTCTCCTGTTCCTCCTCCTACTCCACCTCTTCTTCTTCTTCTTCTTCTTCTCCCTTTTCCTATTCCTGTTCTCCTCCTCCTCCTCCTCCTCCTCCTCCTCCTCCTCCTCCTCCTCCTCCTCTTTCTTCTTCTTTTTCATTTTCTTTCTCCTGTTCCTCCTCCTCCTCCTCCTCTTCTTCTTCTTCTTCTTCTTCTCCCTTTTCCTATTCCTGTTCTCCTCCTCCTCCTCCTCCTCCTCCTCCTCCTCCTCCTCCTCCTCCTCTTTCTTCTTCTTTTTCATTTTCTTTCTCCTGTTCCTCCTCCTCCTCCTCTTCTTCTTCTTCTTCTTCTTCTTCTTCTCCCTTTTCCTATTCCTGTTCTCCTCCTCCTCCTCCTCCTCCTCCTCCTCCTCCTCCTCTTTCTTCTTCTTTTTCATTTTCTTTCTCCTGTTCCTCCTCCTACTCCACCTCTTAATAGCCAGTGGTGGGATTCAAATAATTTAACAACTGGTTCTCTGCCCTAATGATTTCTTCCAACAACCAGTTCGCCAAACTCCTCAGAAAGTTAACAACCGGTGTGAACTGGCTGAATCCCACCACTGCTAAAATCTCTGGGTAGCCAAATCAGCGGAGACCCTTGTTTAGTGAATTCTGCCCTTCCCTATTTATTGGTTCAATTGGAGCATCTGGAAAAGAGAGTTTCTCTGACGGAGTGTTTCTTTATTTTATGTAGTTATTATTTATTAATTTTTTATGCCGGCCACCTCACTGTCACAGCGACTCCAGGCTGCTTAGGAGAGCATAAAAGGATTTTAAAAAGATCATACCAAATGTTTAAAATTAAGAGGATTAAATAGGAATTCTACTATAACCCCAAGCATGGGGCCCCAGCAAAGAACAAAATGCAAATTTGGGCCAGAGTTTTTACTAGGATTTAAATAAGGGGAGGGCTGTTTAGATCCCCCCCTCCTCCAGGGATCGAGATTCAAGGGAGGCCAACAAAATCAGCAGCAGCTCCTATCTCATGCAATAAATGCCCCCCTCCCCGCCTGCCATCGCCCAGGGCAATCCACTCGGGGTCTTTCTGTCAAAAGGGGAAGCGATGCATTTTAAATGAGAGAAATCATCCAGTGCAGCATTCTGAAGCCAGCAGTTGGAAAAAAAGAAAGAAAGAAAGAAAAAGAAAGGGTTAAAAAAAGGAAGCACGTGCCTTTGGTTTCATCATCTCTCCTGGGGCTGAAAGGAGGAACTGTTGAATGAGAGTTAATATTGAGGAATTTAAACAAGTTCATCCAGCAAAGACATTAGCTCTCCTCTGGGGGAAGCGGAGAGAATCTCAGGCAGTTGGCTTGGAGCCAACATCTCTGACGTTTCTTCTTCTTTCTTTCCTTCCTTCTCCTTCTCCACACACACCCTGCACACTCCCCCACCCTCCTCTTCCCTTCCTACTATCCTTCCTTCCTTCCTTCCCCTCCCTTCTTTCTTTCCTTCCTTCCTTCTCCTTCTCCTTCTCCACCTCCCCCCTGCACTCCCTTCTCTTCCTCACCCTTCTCTTCCCTTCCTCCCTTCCTCCCTTCTTCTCCACCCACCACACTCCCTTCCCCTCCCTTCCTCTTCCTTCTCTTCCCGTCCATCTATCCTTCCTTCCTCCTTTTTTCCTTCTCCCCTTCCTTCCTTCCCTCCTTCCTTTATTTCCTTCCTTCTCTTCTTGTCCCTTTTCCTCCTTTCTCTTCCCATCTCCTTCCCTTCCCTTCCCTTTCCTCCTTTCTTCCTTCCTTCCTTCAATGTCGACCTGGGCATTATCCAAGCTGAGAGAAGCATGCAGAATGGTTGACCTCAGTGAGGATTGCCATCGCAATAAGATAGCTTCAAAGCATAACAAAACCAGGAATCCCCACCCTCTTCCCTTTAAAAGCATACTGTCCCATCCCCCCATAGTCTCAGAAGCTCCACAAAGCATGTCCCCAAACCCAAAGAGACGGATTTTCTGACAAACAACTGTCTCCTGACCCATCCATCGATTGGGACCTTGCAAACTAGGTAAAGGTAAAGGTTCCCCTCGCACGTATGTCCTGGTCGTTCCCGGCTCTAGGGGGCGGTGCTCATCTCCGTTTCAAAGCTGAAGAGCCAGCGCTGTCTGAATACGTCTCTGTGGTCATGTGGCTGGCATGACTCAAAGCCGAAGGTGCATGGAACGCTGTTCCCTTCCCACCAAAGGTGGTCCCTATTTTTCTAATTGCATATTTTCCATGCTTTCGAACTTCTAGGTTGGCAGAAGATGGGACAAGTAACCTGAGCTCACTCCGTTACACGGCGCTAGGGATTCGAACCGCCGAACTGCTGGCCTTTCTGATCAACAAGCTTGGTGTCTTAACCACTGAGCCACCAGGTCCTCTAGGGGGAGCTTATTTAAAGGCAGGAGCAGAATAGCTTGCCTTCCCTTTCCGAGGCTTGCAGATAGTAGATACAATTGGTGTTCGGCTGTGCATTCAAACACGCCGCAGTTAAATTAATAGTAGCAGTTATCTGTGAATGGGACTCTTTGCAAAGAATGTAAACATAAATCCCTGGGAGACACCGCAGCACGTTCACGCTCCCCAGAGGTTCACAATCTACTAATTAGCGCCAAAGATGTAAGAGAGGGGAGGGATGAGAAGGCAGGATTGTCTTCCGTGAAACAATTTCCCCAAAGCCTTGATAGAAGAGCTGAGTTCAGAAGGGGAGCGTTGAGGCACTGATTCTTTGGAGAAGTAACAGATTAATATATTAACAGCGTTGGAAGGGACCTTGTAGGTCATCTAGTCCAACCCCCTGCCCAAGCAGGAGACACTATTTCTGACAGATGGCAGCCCGGTCTTTTCTTGAAAGCCTCCAGTGATGAAGCTCTCACACCTTCTGAAGGCAACTTCTGTTCCATGGGTTGATTGTTCTCACTGTCAGAAACTTCCTCCTTATTTCTAGGTTGAATCTCTCCTTGGTCAGTTTCCATCCATTATTCCTTCTCTGGCCTTCAAGTGCTTTGGAAAATAGCTTGACCCCCTTCCTCTTCCCTGTCGCAGCCCCTCAGATATTGGAAGATGCTCTCCTGTCTCCCCTGGTCCTTCTCTTCCCTAGACTAGCCAGGCCCAGTTCCTGTAACCGTTGTTCATGTTTTAGTCTCCAGATCTTTGATCCTCTTAGATAGATTCAGATTAACAGAGTTGGAAGGGACCATGTAGGTCATCTAGTCAACCCCCACCCTCCCACCCAAGCAGGAGACCCTACACCATTTCTGACAGATGGCAGTCTCTTCACTAGACGGTCCTTCTCTTCCCTAGACTAGCCATGTCCAATTCCTGCAACCGTTCATCATATGTTTTAATCTCCAGTCCCCCATCATCCTAGTTGCTCTTCTCTGCATTTTTTCTAGAGTCTCGACATCTTTTTTATAGTGTGGTTGACCAAAACTGGATGCAGTACTCTACATGTGGTCTTACTAGAGCTTTATAGAGTGGTATTAGTACTTCACTTGATCTTGATTGTATCTCACTGTTAGTAGTAAGCGTGTAGTACCCCTGTTCTACACCACTGACATTTTCTACAGTAGAGCTATGAGAAATTATCCTGTATATGCAAATCATTTCAGATAGAAACCTTATGCTGAGTTCCTGCAACCGTTCATCGTACTTTGCTCATTGGCCCAGTAGAAGCGCCATCCGGGCATGTCCAGGTGGCCTTGGGAGGCCCTCTCCAGGCCACCATTGAGCCTGGAGAGGGCAAGGCCACCTCGACCTTTTCAAGAGCCATTTCAGGTGGGGATGATGAAGGCCGCAAAGCAAGGGAACTCAGCTGAGAGTTAAGAAGATGCACATCAAAGGGTCTCAGCAGCCAATTGAAAAGCTTTTAATGTGTAGCCCCAGAGCAAAGAGAAAGTACACACGGGGGATTCTTGATGTGCTTTGCGCCCGTCTTCTCCAGCAAATGGTGTCAATCTGACATCTCGGCAGAGAGAGTGACTTTCCTAACACCTTCCTTGAGTCACTTAAGAGTGTGAGGGAGGCGGGGAAGATGTGCTTTGCGTGTTTTTAAGGACCTTGTTTACTGATCTGAGTCATTGTTTCCTCCTAGAAGGCTTTGGGGGTCACCACATTACCCTGGGTTTCGTGGAGCATGGGGAACGGGCCACAGGGGTTTGCTAACCCAGGGATTCTCCCACCTCTCTCTTCCCCAAGCTCTGTTATTTAAAATCAGCAGCATTTTTTTCTTTCTTTCATTAATGGTCAAGCAGTGGAGGAGGCCGTGGCTACTGATGGGCTCTTTTCAGTGACCATTCAAAAAGGAAGGGGGGAGAAAAAGGACAAGGGGGGAGGAAGAGAAGGAGGGGAAGGACATAGATGAGGAGGAACAGGAAGAAGAGGAAGAGAAGAGGAAGGAGGAAGAGGAGGAGATAGATGAGGAAGAATAGGAAGAAGAAGAAGAGAGAAAAGGAGAGGGAGAAGGTGCAGGAGAGAGGAGGAGGAAGAAGAAGGAAAAGGAGAGGGAGAATGAGATAGATGAGGAAGAGAAGAAGAGGGAGGAGGAGGAGGAAGAGGAGGAGGAGGAAGAAGAAGAAGAAGAAGAAGAAGAAGAAGAAGAAGAAGAAGAAGAAGAAGAAGAAGAAAGAAAGAAAGAAGAAGAGGGAAAAGGAGGAGATGAGGAGGAAGAGGGAGGAGGATGAAGGAAGTAAAAGGAGAGGGGGAATGATAGATGATAGGAGGAAAAAAGAGGGAGAAAGAGGGGGAGGAGAGGGAGGAGGAAGTACAGGAGGAGGAAGAAGAGGGAGAAGGAAGAGGAAGAAGAGGGAAAAGGAGGAGGAGATAGAGGAAGGAGGAGAGAAGGGGAGAAAGGAAATAGAGGAGGAGGAAGAGGGAAGTGGAAATAGAGAGGGAGGAGAAGAGGGAGGAAGAAGAAGAAGAGGGAAAGGGGGAGGGAGAAGGAAGAGAGAGACGAGGAGGAGTGAGATGAAAAGGAGAGCAAGAAGGGTGAGTGGGTGGGAAGGAGGAGGAGGAGGGAGAGGGAGAAGGAGACCTATAGCTAAACATTGCTACCTCAGGATGACCTTCTCTACATCGCTTGAGGTCCACGTTAGCCACAAAATCTCCTGCCAGAGTCGATGTCTTCCTCCTTTAAGGAGTCCCGAGAGTCCATCTTGATTTCCCTGCTCTGAGATGGATTCCTCTGGGGAAGTTGTTTAACTGCTCCTGGAACCACAAGGGCAGATTAGCTGTAATCTCCCATCATCCAGGCAGACCATCGCTGCCCTCCGTATTCAGAGCTATTTTACAGCTAATTGAAGTCACTCAGGATTAATAACAGTAGGAGCCCAATTGCCCTGGGTCACGCTGCAACTGTTATATTTTTTTCCCACTCTGTGTTTTTTGCATAATGTTGGTTTCTTGGCATTAAATATAATTCAGCCTCCGCGAAAGGGATTTTTTGCTGACAAAATAAGGCACCTTTTTCTTTCTTTTCTCCTGTTCCTTTCCCCCACTCCCACCCCTCTCCCTGGTCTACTTTGGAGTGGATCTGGCAGGGGAGAAGAGTGGGAGAGAGGAAAGGAGGGTGGGAATACAGGATCGCTTCTAACTTGGTGATCAAGCGTTTTCTCTCCGTTTGAAAGGAGTTCTAGCAAAAGGGTTGATGCCGAAGCATTTTTATGTTTTATATTTTTTTAGACATTCCCCCTGCTTCTCTAGATTGCAAAGGAGGAAATTGGGCAGAAACCCATGGGGATAAAAGTATACAGGTGTCATTTGGTGTGTCTTTTTGCCCTAAGAGAATAACCAAAACTGCACGATATTAATATTTCTGTGAGTATGGATAAGCAGCATGGGTGCTTTTCTGGGGGAAAAAAAAACATCCCTGCGACTTAAATGGCTTAAGAAGACCAGTTTAAATATATTTTCCCTGCAGGCTTCTCAGTTTAAAAATGGTCCGTTTCTAAGAAAGCTCAAAGAATAACATGCAGTGAATATTGAATACTTCCAAGTTGCCAGACCAAAGAATTGGAGATTTTTACATTGAAGAGGCCATATAAACATGTAGAACATATAAAGAACGGTTGCAGAAATTGGGTATGGCCAGTCTAGAGAAAAGAAGGAGTAAGGGAGACATGAGAGCAGTCTTCCAATATCTCAAGGGCTGCCCCAAAGAAGAGGGAGTCAAGCTATTCTCCAAAGCACCAGAAAGAAGCAACGGATGGAAACTAATCAAGGAGAGAAGCAACCTAGAACGAAGGAGGAATTTCCTAACAGTGAGGACAATTGACCAGTGGAAGAGCTTGCCACCAGAAATTGAGGGTGCTCCCTCCCTGCAGGTTTTCCAAAAGATATTGGACACCATTGGTCCAGAACAGTGGTGGGATTCAAATTCTGTGGGCATGGCTTGGTGGAAGTGGCAGGGGACGGATACTGCAAGATCCCCGTTTCCAAAAAATACAGTAGGTAGAAACGAGTTCCCTATTTCTTGGGCTGAGCAGAAGGGGGGGGCGTGTGCATTCACGAGTGTGAATGGAAGGACACCCTGTAACAAATGCTGGCAGATACCAAGCAGGGAGGGGGGACAGGATGCGTGGGCGTCCCATTTAATGATCCAGCTAGTCCAAACGCAGATGAATGCCAAGGAGTGTGTAGGTGTGCCGGTGAGGACAAATCTGTTCTAATGGCGGGTGCTTTGGAGATTAACAGGCTGGTTTCCCGAACTTCTCCTCTTCTGAAAAGTTTTTTTTTCCCTGGATGGACTTGCCTTCGGTGGCACTCCTGGATCGCGCCTCCTGCGTGGATGATTTGGGCAGTGTTGTATAAGAGTTCACTTTGTCAGTTTGCCGTTTAAAACAAGGGAAAGAAAGTGTCACTGCATGAGAGTCCAGACTGGAAGAGCCACAGCAACAAGGTCAGCCAATGGGGGCTGTTTGCTGATTCAGACAGCAAGGAGCCTGGGCGTAGCTTAGCTCTGTAGCTCTGAGTCTGTGCTGAGCTCTAAAGTAGCCTGCTGCTCTGAACTGAAACAAAAACTCCTCTGCTTGTTTTTTTTTATTGTAACTACTACCACATTGGAAAACCTGCTTTTGGTATTGTATATTTACTTCATGTATTATATTATATATGAGAAGTTAGTGAATCGTGTTGAATTAGTTACCTGTAGTGGAAATTTTGAGTAGTTCGGAGAACTGGTAAATACTACCTCTGGCTGGCCCCGCCCCCATCTATTCTCTGCCTCCTGAATCCCAGCTGATCAGGAGGGAATGGGGATTTTGCAGTAACCTTCCCCGGGAGTGGGGAGGGAAATGGGGATTTTGCAATATCCTTCCCCTGCCGTGCCCACCAAGCCATGCCACACCCACCAAGTCACGCCCACAGAACCGATAGTAAAAAATATTTGAATCCCACTACTGTTGTGTGTGCTTTCTGGATGTGATTGCTGCAACAAACTCTGACAGAAAGCCCCACCTTGAAGTTTTCTCCTTCTGCCAATCCTGTTTGACCCTTAAGCCAGCTGGCCGCTACTTCCTGGCGCCGAGCTTTGTTTCCTGGACAGACTGAACCATGAGTTCTCATGACCTGCCTTGCATTTTCTCTTGGTTCCAGACAGGATCAGCGTTGTGTGGCAGGTGCAAAATTCCACCACAAAAGGAGGATACTTCAAAGTCAAACGTGTCTTCCATCCTCCGACCTCTCTTTGGAGGTATATATCATCTGGAGATATGGAGGAAAAATACATTCCGTCGTTAGAAAAAAGAAAAAGAGGGGGATTTAAAATTCCACTTCGGCAGTGATTTAAGTACATCTCTGGTATGGCCACTTCCATACATATTTAACAGCTTGGGGATAAAAGGTAGTAAAAATCTCCTGTCTCCACTAGCCTGAAAAATTTAACTCCAGCTACCACTTCCCAGCTGAACGTTCGCTGATGTGGATTAGTGCTCCAAGAGGAAGAAGAAGGGGGGGGGGAGGAGTCGCCAAGCAAAAACACTCCGTTTTTTGAGGCCTCCTTGAGAAAAATTACAGGTTTCAGAACTTTCTGGATCTATCAAGCAAAGTTCACCATCATCCACAGGTCATAAAGGTGCCATAGTTGCCCACTCCTGTCCTGGGATGAAATTCTTTAAGCTGAGAAGGTTAACTCCAGGACTGGCCTGTGTTCCTCCCCAACCTCCTCACTGTCCGAATCTGCTGCCAGCTCCACTGGTCACTGGCAGGCCACAACAGTTCCCAAAGATGTGGCTCTCTCCGATTCCAAGAGTTATGGAACCGAAGGAAACAGGAGACGTTGTTGGATGCTAATAAGGTTTGTCCACATTTAGTCAACGTGACAGAAAAGCATTGAGTTGTCAAAAATGCAAATTTGGGAAGCAAGCAAAGAGTCCTGGAGGCAACGTAGCACTTCACAAATTGAAAATGGTTTAAGTTTCCGTCAGGCACCGGCTCAATTCACCACGTGCTTTTGACGAAGTGAACCGTGATCCACAAAAGACAAAAAATGTGTTTGTCCTGGAAGTGCCACACAATGCTTGGCACATTTTGTGGCCCCCTGACAGCCTCTGCAACTGTGTTGGAAACTGCAAACCTTCCAATCATCATCATCTTCTTCTTCATTTAACAGCCCCATAATCCCTTGCGGGGTGGAGTCAGGGCAATGGAAAGGAGCTAGGAGAGTGTTTTAATGGCTGGATGACATTCCTGTTGCCAATGCAGAGTTATATTCAGCAGATATATTCTCAATGTGCCCGAAGAGAAAAATATCTGTCTCTACCTAGGATCGAACTCACAGCCTCCTGACTGTGAGGTGAGACCTCCACTGCACCACTCTAAACCACTGGTGAAATTCCAAAAAAATTACTACTGGTTCTGTGGGCGTGGTTTGGTGGGCATGGCAGGGGAAGGATCCTGCAAAATCCCCTTTCCCTTCCCACTCCAGGGGGAAGGATATTGCAAAATCCCCATTCCCTCTCCACTCCAGGGGGAAGGATATTGCAAAATCTCCATTCTCACCCCACTCCAGGGGGAAGGATATTGCAAAATCCCCATTCTCACCCCACTCCAGGGGGAAGGATATTGCAAAATCCCCTTTCCCTCCCCACTCCAGGGGGAAGGATACCGCAAAATCCCCATTCCCTCTCCACTCCAGGGGGAAGGATATTGCAAAATCTCCATTCTCTCCCCACTCCAGGGGGAAGGATATTGCAAAATCCCCATTCCCTCCCCACTCCAGGGGGAAGGATACCGCAAAATCCCCATTCCCTCTCCACTCCAGGGGGAAGGATACCGCAAAATCCCCATTCCCTCCCCACTCCAGGGGAAGGATACTGTAAAATCTCCATTCTCACCCTACTCTAGGGCCAGGCAGAGGTAGTATTTGCCGGTTCTCCAAACTACTACCGGTTCTCCAGAACCTGTCAGAAGCTGCTGAATTTCACCCCTGCTCTAAACTCCAAACCTTCCAAAGTGTGTGGGAAAATGAAACCGAGTTTCGTGATTTGCATCACTCTGGGAAAAATAAAATCCAACTTGGATCTCCATCATTGCAACCGGTTTTTCAATGTTGACCTGAAGTGGCCCCTCTGTGCTTTTTTCTGTCTTTAATGGAGTCCTCACCAGCGACATGGGCGAATCTTTCCTGGGCTGGAAATAACTGTATTTATTGCATTTGGCCTGGACAGAATAGAAGGAAGATGACATTTTATTGAAAAAGATTAAATGAAAAATGAAACTGATCCATGTTCTTTGATGAGATACGGATGGCGAAGACCAGAATAGCCAAAAGAATGAAAAGTACAGACAGACAGCTCTGTGGGGGTGAGCTTGTGCATGTAAATGCACCCGTAAACACAGAGCCTAGTTCCATTGCTATTCAGTGATACAGATAGTCCTTGACTTACAACAATTCGTTTAATGACCGTTCAAAGTTGTGGCCCACCAGCGAAGCTGGAAGCAGAGTCCGACAGTGAGGAGGTTGGGGAGGAACATGGGTCAGTCCTGGGGGGCTGAGAGAAGCTCTGACTAAGGCTCTACGTCGGCAGCAGGGAGGGAGCTAGACAGCAGTGAGGCAGAAGAACATCTGGAGCCTGTTCCCAGTGTGCGCATGCGCAGAGCTGCCAGAAAACAAGAACAACTAAGAAAGTGGGGTCGACTTGGGAGTAAAGCCACACCTTGGAGGTGATTGGCCCCTCCCATAGGACATAAAAGAGGAGCGAAAGGGGAGGGGGCTTTTGCAGGAAACAATTCATTCATTCGGTCGTTTCAAGAGTGGAAAGTTCTGTTTGCGACTATAAGAGACTCTGTGCCAAGTGCGGCCTTGCCCTGCGCTTGGAAACTAGTTATCTGGCAGCGCTCCAAACGAGATAAGGTTCGTGTTGATAAACATTCCTCGGAAACCCCTTTTATTTAATGTACGGTGAATTCCTCTCCAGCAAAGTCTTTCCTCTCCCGCAGTCTTTCGAGATAGTTCCCAATGACCGACCTTTATCAGGATTGGAGAGTGGCCAGGCCGAGATCTTTCAGATGCAGAATGCAGGAATGAACTCATGGTCTCCTGCAAACTCCACTCCCCTTTCGCCCCTCTTTAATTCCCCATGGAATTACTCTGTCCAACTGTGGCCTTCCTCCCAAGTCAACCCCTGTTCTTTAGCTGTTCCCTTCATCTGGCAACTCTGCGCATGCACACACTGGGAACAGGCTCCAGCAGTTCGTCTGCCTCACTGATGTCTGACTCTGAAGGCAGCCAATAACTGTCAAAGGGCTCTGGCCCCCTCTCTGCCTCTGACACAGAACCCTCCTCAGAGCCTTCCCCAGACTCCAGGACTGGCCCAGGTTCCTCCCCAACCTCCTCACTGTCTGAATCTGCTGCCAGCTCCATTGGCCGCTGTCGGGTCACAACAGCTATCTTTATTCCCAGGGTTTGTTCATCTCAATTGATGCATTGCTCTTAATCAAAACCCAATCTTCTTGTTAAGGCAGTGATAACTGTGGATGAAGTTCAGTAACCGCGTCAACTAATGAGGTATGTCCTCCGAGTTGGGCCCGCGTAAGATACTTCTACTGATAACATGGTGGGAGCAAAATGCCCCGTATGATAGAACAATCAAACGGATGCCTTCTTACTCAACGATTCCCTTTAACTTGGGGAAGACATCTTTGATGTCAGGCGGAAACTTCTGCGCCCAATTTGCGCGTGAAGGCTTGACAAGAAAGAGGAAGGAGGCGGCAAATGGGGCTCTATAAATAAAAGAAACCAATTTATCAAAGGACTCATCTGCCTTGCCTTGAACTGGCAACGCTGAGCAGGGTGCAATCTGGTTACGACTCTGAAATAAAAAATACTATGTTAAGAAATGCTGGCTCGATTGAGAAATGAATTTTTTTTTCTTAAAAAAAAAGATGTCTTCATGTTATCCCAGCCCTAAAAAAAGTGATTGATGACTAATCCTTTCCATTAGGACCATCACAGTGTCCCCTAACAGTCACGTGGCCACAGTTCTGGCACATGGCAACCAGTGTGTATTTACAACAATTGTGGCATCCCAGAGTTTATGTGATGGCTGTTTCCAGAATTCCCAGAGAGCTTCCGATGAGAGCCAGTGGGGGCGGGGGCGGGGGAGAGCCAGATTCACTTAACAATCATGTGATTCATTTAATGACTATAGTTATTCATTTGACGACGGTACCAAAAAGATTGTAAAATTGGCCTTGGTCATGTAATAGCTCACTTAGCAATAGTACTTAGACTTATATACCACTTACGGCCCTGTCTAAGCGGTTTACAGAGTCAGCCTCTTGCCCCCAACAATCTGGGTCCTCGTTTTATTCACCTCAGAAGGATGGAAGGCTGAGTCAACCTTGAGCTGGTCAGGATCAAACGCCAGACAGTGGGCAGAGCTAGCCTGCAATACTGCACTCTAATCATTGCACCACCATGGATGGATAGAAGGGAGGGAGGGAGGGAGAAAGGAAGGAAGGAAGGAAGGAAGGAAGGAAGGAAGGAAGGAAGGAAGGAAGAAAGAAAGAAAGAAAGAAAGAAAGAAAGAAAGAAAGAAAGAAAGAAACAGACTTATATACCACTTTACAGTGCTTTTACAGCCCTCTCTAAGTAGTTTACAGAGTCGGCCTTTTGCCCCCAACAATCTGGCTCCACATTTTACCCACCTCGGAAGGACGGAAGGCTGAGTCCACCTTGTGCCTGGTGAGACTCGAACTGCCAAATTGCAGGCAGCCGGCACTCAGCAGAAGTAGCCTGCAGTACTGCACCCTAACCACTGTGCCACCTGGGATCTATATGACTTAATGACCGCATCGGTGAGCAATGGATGTTGGGGTCCCAATTGTCGTCTGTATTCCTACATGGCTAGCCTGCCTACCAATGTTGGTGTCCTTGTCCCCATTTGTCTTGTTGTCTTCTCACCTCTGTCGCCTGCACGAAAACCAGGCAGGAAAAGCTCTTTTTATCTCCCTTGTTTGCCCTGCTGGGATTGTTCAGATGCAGAGGAGGGAGAGGGGAGGCAGACGAGAGAGGCCGAGAGCAGCTTTGTTCAAGCGTTTGTTTGTTCCATTTGTTCTCCGTATCGCATGCAGATGCCCCAGTGCAGAGACAGAAAGTGCCACCGAGCCTTGCTCCCAGCATCTGGCCAAGCCTTGCTGAAATGCCTCCCAATGTTGGACTGCTGTCAAATGAATACTCTCCCCTTTTGTCCTGCCATTTCAATCTCGGTGCCAGAGATAAGTGCCAGCCTTGGAAATGATTTGTAGCCGAGCAGGTGTCGTCTCTGCTGTGGCAGGCGGTGACAAGAAGAAGTCTTTTTAAGACCAACTCTTCCAGTAGGACGTTGGTCCCAAACGGCTAGCGTTTGTTGGCTGTGCCCGGGTTTTGCCACTGGGTTCATGTGGGCAGCAAGTGTCTGGTGCCAACAACCAGAGCCAGCCGCGAATAATGAAAATCGGTAACTTTATTATCTACTGTCTATGTTACAAGAATCTACTCAGGACTGCTTGGGAATGACCAGATAAAGCTTCATGGACCTTGGAGGACATCAGGCTGTTTGGGGCTGCACACTGATTCCAAACTACACCCTTGCTTGACTCCTCCTTCCAGCTTAGCTGGCAGTTCGCCAACAGGGAAGCAGGAAGGATCTATTAAATATCATGTCCAAAATTACAAGCAGATTTATTGGGTGTGCCCACACCGACCACAACCACAGCAGCTCTTGTGAAAAGCTAGAGTCTTGGAGGTGGGTCTCTTGTGCTACACGGTGGGGGGAGAGAAAACTAGCTATCTTACCACATGGTATAACTGTTGACTGCGGAAGGTCCTTTTAGCGGGCTAAGGGAACTATCATTTATCTGAATAACTCTGTCATCAAGCAAAGGGGGGCAGCAACAATTGGGCTTGGTGACTCAATTGTTTGATCAGGAAATGATCATCATCAATGAGGATCAGTTTGAGCATCATTCTAACCTGGGAGGAAGCCAAGAAGGGCTGCCTTTGCATCCAGAGGAGAACACACCAGTGACTCCTCCTTCCAGGATGTTTGTCTTCCAGACCTCCAAGTCCTCCCTTGGCCCCAGGCTCCCCATCCTGAACCTTCTAGGAACTCGAGGTCAGCACCAGGCTGTCTTCCAGAGCCGCTGTTGTCTTCCGCCAGCAAAATTTTGTCCTTCGCCAGACTTCTAATGAAGCTACTTTGCACAACTCTCCGCTGCTCTTTATTTCACCCCTGCCAAGCAAATGCATTTCTCAGATGTGCCAGCTAGAAAGCAATTTCCATCTCCTACATCTGCATTCTATTGTCAGCAGTGACTGCCCTAACGCAGGAGACACACCAGCGAGCCATTTTCCCCCTGACTTCTCGGTTACCTGTGGATCCCAGCATAAAAACCTTCTAATGGCCAAACTCGGGTAGCATTAATTGCCCAGAACTAAGGCTGTTTCGCTGGTGCACCAGCAGATGCTAAATGTGCAATTAACCCCCAACAGCATGGACCCAGTCACCCTCGACTAGCTGTGATCCATAGAGTCAATATGTAACTAACACCAGAGAGGCAGCAGGTAAGTCTTGGTCCAGCTGGGCAGCCTTGATGGGCTCCCTGCATGAGGCTTAGCTTTGTATGCAAGGTCTGTGTGGGCATATTTGAAGCCACTCAAGTCGTCAATTTCTCTGGGCAAGCAAGCTGTGAGCATGATGAATGGAGAAGGAAACAAGTTAACTGGGTGAGGGATCTTGGCGTCTTAGGGGACAACCAATTCAATAGGAGCCAGCCGTGTGCGCCAGCAGCCAGAAAAGCCAATGCAATCCTAAATTGCATTAACAGAGGGATACAATCAAGATCAAGGGAGGTACTAATAATACCCCTCTAAAAAGTCCACACCTGGAGTACTGCATTCAGTTTTGGTCACCACACTATAAAAAAGATGTGGAGACTCTGGAAAGAGTGCAGAGAAGAGCAACCAGGACAATGAGGGAACTGGAGGCTAAAACAGACGATGAATGGTTGCAGGAACTGGGCAAGGCCACTTTATAATGTGGCCATAGTTAGATGTCTTCATGAAGTTTTCAGGAATTCACGTGAATCGAGTTTGATTTGGGGGAAGGTTTTACTTTCAGCCTACAGCTGGTGGCAGCACCTAGCCAGAGTTGGCTGATCTTAGAAAGCTAAGCAGAATCAGACCCAGGTAAGGACTTGCATAGGAATTCCCAGAGCACTGGGTTAGACAGATGTAAATGGTGTGTGTGTGAGAGGGAGAGGGAGAAGGTAGGTAACTAGGTAGATAGGTAGATGAAAGACAGACTGATGAGAGTAGATAGACAGATGGAAGGACGGATGATATAGATAGATGATAGAGACAGATTGATGAGGGAGGGAGGGAGGGAGGGAGGGAGGGAGGGAGGGAGAGAGAGAGAGAGAGAGAGAGAGAGAGAGAGAGAGAGAGAGAGAGAGAGAGAGATGTTCTATGCATTGTGTAGAGGAACATCTACCCAATATATGGGCTAGATTCTCCCAAATCCAGAGGAGGTCATGGAGACTAAGAGGGTAAGAACCCATGGACCTTCCTCATCCAGATAGATAGGTAGCCAGCCTGCCTCCTCCCTCCTTGCCTGCCTTCCTCCCTCCCTCTCTCTCTCTTTGAGCCCCAGCAAAAGCTGTGTGTGTTTTCTTTGAATAAAAATGGAGGAATGCTGTAAAACCCAATAATTGTAGTGTCAGTTTCATACCGCAGACGATCTATACAATTGCCAGGAAAGAAATATGTCCCTGGTGTCCCTTGAAGCACAAGAGCTGCTCACATCCAAGACGTGGCAGCAATGTGGGGAGGAGGAACAACAGGCTGTAAGCCTGTCCACCAGAAAGTAAGGAGCAGACCTGCCATCAGATTCTTCTTCTTCTTCTTCTTCTTCTTCTTCTTCTTCTTCTTCTTCTTCTTCTTCTTCTTCTTCTTCTTCTTCTTCTTCTTCTTCTTCTTTTTCTTCTTCTAGTTCTAGTTCTAGTTCTTCTTCTCCTCCTCCTTCTAGTTCTAATTCTTCTTCTAATTCTAATCCTTCTCCTCCTCCTCCTTCTTCCTCTACTTCTTCTTCTTCTCATCCTCATCCTTCTTCAACAGATACTTGCAAACAGAGTCATGCCCAATTTTACAACCCTTTCTGCCACCATTGTTAAGCAATCAGTACAGTTGTAAAGTGAATCACACAGTCCATAAGCGAACCCAGGTTCCCCCATTGACTTTGCTTGTCCAAAGCCAGCTGGGAAGGTCACAATTGATCATCTGACCCCGGAAAGCTCCAACCGTCCATCAATTCAGTGTCAGTTCTCAAGCCCTGAATTTGGATCACATGACTGTGGGCATCCTGCAGTAGCCATAATGTGAGGACCAGTTGTAATCCAGGGACATTGTAACTTTGAACGATCGCTAAAATGAACGATTGCGAATCAAAGACTACCTGTAAAATCCCAATCAGGTGAGTTGCCTATGCAAAATAACCAGCAGCATTTTAAATTAACGTTTCTCCAATTAGGAACTAAGCAGGTTTTTTTCTCTCCAAGACACAAACTTCATCCAAGCTACTGGCAAACCTACGCTTTCATCTTGAGGTCTCTTGATCTAATGGTGACTCCGTGGCCATGATTAAGTTACCTGCATAACTGGGAAATGCAAGTGAGCGTAATCACATCAAGGGCTTCAAAATCGCATTTTCTCTCTTCTCCTGGGACAGTTTCCTTCTAACAGCTCATTTTATCTGCAGTTCTTCCGCTGTCTATTCTGGCTGGTCCTCAATGCTCTTTCGAAGCCTAAAGAAATGAGTGCCACCGAAAAGACGGAGAACTATAGAACTATATTTTAATAAAACAGCATCAGTGGTGAAATTCATTTTTTTTTACTACCGGTGCTATGGGCATGGCTTGGTGGGCGTGGTGTGGCTTGATTGGCATGGCAAGAGAAGGATATTGCATAATCTCCATTCCTACCCCACTCCTGGGGAAGGATACTGCATAATCTCCATTCCCTCCCCACTCCTGGGGAAGGATACCGCAAAATCTCCATTCGCTCCTCACTCCAGGGGAAGGATACTGCAAAATCTCCATAGGATACTGCATAATCTCCATTCCCTCCCCACTCCTGGGGAAGGATACTGCATAATCTCCATTCGCTCCTCACTCCAGGGGAAGGATACTTTCTGCTACCGGTTTTCCAGAACCTGTCAGAACCTGCTGGATTTCACCCCTGGATGAATGTAACGTTTACCCCAGGGCGAAAGCTTGTGGTTTGTTCAGCTCCTTTTAATTTCTTCCATCCTCTCTTTTTGTCCCCATTTAATAAGTCAGGTTTTGTTCTGCTCTGTCGCATATGAATGTACAAGGAGCATAACTGATGGACAACCGTTTGCTACTGAAAGCTATCAACGTCCTAACTGTGAAATCACACATCCAAATATGTTGATCTTCCCCGCTATTCTCAGCCCTGAATATATATTTTTATTCATTTTTTTGGACATGGATTTTTCTGCTTCGAGGGGAAACGGCAAACTTCTTTCCTGGAAAAAAGAAAGAAAGAAAAAAATGTCAGAGGAGAAAAGAGAGATAAGGACCCAAAACTGGGACAGGCTTTGAATTCAAAACAAAAATATAATAATTCCAGGCTGGGCTGTCTCAAAAGCAAGCCAGAAACTTGACAGATGTATAAATAGCAATTGTTAGCAAAAAGCTTGTTGCCGCTTGAGGGGAATAGCTATTTCTTTGAATGTTTCCTGCCCTGTCTGGAGGTTATTCAGAACACCTTTTTTTTTGGTTAGGGTTTTATTTGCGTGGGGGAGATTTACAAAGAAAAAAACTATTTTGGTCTTTCATATTTGCATCATTTTTTAATAAGCCAAAAAAATTTCGAAACAAAAAAGAAAAAAATTAAGGAGAACCCTTTGCCAAATCATAGCGGTCTTCAGTGTAGAAGGTTGCTCGTTGCAAAGTTGCTTCTTAAAACCAACAACGTTGCATCTGAAATGATGCTAAGTACGGATTGATTGCATGAGGCCTAAGTAAAACTAGAGCCTTGCACGGGGCCTTCAAATACGTAACAGAATTACCGAATAACAGAGTTGGGAGATACCTTGGAGGTCTTCTAGTCCAGCCCCTTGCTCAAGCAGGAGACCCTATACCATTTCAGACAGGTGGCTGTCCAATCTCTTCTTAAAAACCTCCAGGGAGCACCAATAACCTCTGGAAGCCAATTATTCCATTGATGAATTGTTTTGGCTGTCAGGAAAGCCTTCCTTCGTTCTAGGTTGCTTCCCTCCTTGATAGGTTTCCTTCTTGTCCTGCCTTCAGGTGCTTTCGAGAACAGGTCGACATTTTCAAGAGAATTCAGACCAGCGGTGGTATTCAGCAGGTTCTGACCAGTTCTGGAGAACCGGTAGCCGAAACTTTGAGTAGTTTGGAGAACTGGCAAATGCCACCTCCGGCTGGCCCCACCTCTATCTATTCTCTGCCTCCCGAATTCCCAGCTGATCGGGAGGAAATGGGGATTTTACAGTATCCTTCTCCCTGGAATAGGGAGGGAATGGGGATTTTGCAGTAATCTTCCCCTGGAGTGGGGTGGGAATAGGGATTTTGCCCATTGGGATAATAATGAATTTTGAATCCCACCACTGATTCAGACGAATCAGGAGAAGCTCCATGAAAACTAACTGAAGGCATCAAGTATTAGAAATTAAATCTGAGAAGAGAGATGGAGGACAGAAGGTATGCTTAAGCCTTGTGAAAAGAAGACAAAGGCAGCATATGATTGTACCCTTCAACTCCTCAAAAGCACGTCTAACCAAGGGAGGCAGCCACCAGTTCTCCATCATCACAGAATCTCGGACATCCAAAAGAATGGCCTTGAGTGACAGGAGGGCAGATCCTATTTGCACAGTAAGAAAAACTTCCTTGCTAAGAATAGCTGAAACGGATACCCACCTGTCAAGGACCGTCTCCAGAAGTGGGGTTTGATGTAAATGGAAGGAACAAAGCAATTTAACCAATGACCCAAATGTCTTCTTCCAGCTCTGTGATCCTATAATTCAGACTTTTTACCAGGAAGCCTCATTCTTTTAATTTCAGAAGCTGACTTTTGCTAAGTTAAGCGCTCATCTAAGTTAATCTGATCTACAAATTCCAGTCTTGTGGGAAGACTGCCTCCAGAGTCCCCTAGTGCCAGATTGCAATTCATTTGCAGGTTTGTTGATATGGCTGAAATATTCAGATATTTCCCGACAGTAATCGTTCATTGGTTCTGGGAGGTGTGATGAGTACCGACAACGATGAGCACCAAGCATTTTTCCCCATAAGGAATAATGTAGTGAGTCCCAAGGCAGCTGACCAGAAAGGTTGGCAGTTTGGCGGTTCAAATCCCTAGCACCACGTAATGGAGTGAGCTCCCATGACTTTTCCCAGCTTCTGCCAACCTAGCAGTTTGAAAGCACGTTAAAAATGCAAGTAGAAAAATAGGAACTACCTTTGGTGGGAAGGTAACAGTATTCCATGCACCTTCAGCGTTGAGTCATGCCGGCCACATAACCAAGGAGACGTCTTCGGACAGCGCTGGCTCTTTGGCTTTGGAATGGAGATGAGCACTGCCCCCTAGAGTTGGGAACGACTAGCACATAGGTATGAGGGAAACCTTTACCTTTTACCAAACAAACAGTGAGTACCGGGATGAAATGTTCGCATCAAAATGCGTTGAGTACCAAATTCAATGAGTTTCAAAGCAGTTGAGTACCAAAGTACCACTTTGCAATCATTTGTTAAGCGATTGTTCAAAGTGACAGCACTGTTGAAAAAAGTGTCTTATGACTGGTCCTCGTGCTTATGACCATCTCAGCAACCTCACAGACCTGTGATTGTGATTCAGGTGCTTGACAAACCACATGTATTTACAACGGTTGCAGTGACCCAGCATCCTGTGGTCCTCAAAAGGTTCTTCTGATACAGAAACATCTCAGTGGAACAGAAGTTGCCTCCAGAAGTTGTGTGCTCCATCATTGGAGGTTTTTAAGAACAGGTTGGGAAGTCATTTGTCTGAAATGGTATAGGGTTTCCTGCCCTGAGGAGGGGGTTGGACTAGAAGACCTCCAAGGTCCCTTCAAAATCTGTTAATCCGGGAGAGAAGCAACCTAGAACGAAGGAGAAATTTCCTGACAGCAAGAACAATTCATCAGTGGAACACAAGTTGCCTCCAGAAGTTGTGGCTACTCAATCATTGGAGGTTTTTAGGAAGAGATGGGACAGACATTTGTCTGAAATGATATTGGGTCTCCTGCTTGAGCAGGGGGTTGGACTAGACAACCTCCAAGGTCCCTTCCAACTCCATTATTCTGCATTCTGCACAGGTCCAACCACTGCAATGGAAACCGGGGGGGGGGGGGGTGTCATGCAAAATTTCTATGGAGCTTTGCCCTCCCCGAAGTGATCAGGGCCAGGAGAAATGTTCCCTCTTGACCCAGTTTCAAAGTTCAAATGGAAAAGAATCGAAATGAATTTCATTCGGCTCATATTATTCCTTCCCCTCTGTTTAATAACTTCTCCTTCTGCCACATTAAAAATTCCAGATTAACGCCAAGCCTTGGAAACATCCAGGGGATTTATTTAAGAATTGGAGGAAACACAGAACCTTCCAGCTGTGCTCCTTTGCTCTAACAGCAATAAGCTTCCAGGGATTATTGGAGGAAACATTTAATTTGGAGACTTCTGTTCTATGTTTGTACATTTCTTTGTATTCAAGATTTTTTATACCCCTGTAGAAAAACTCAGAATGGCTGTCTTTTAATTTAGTAACAGGATGTTCTTTAGTCATTTCCTTGCTTTGATAGAACTGGGATTCATTGATCCCTTCAATTAATTGATCACCAAAGACAAAAGGGGGGGGGGAAACTCCAGATTGTCTCCTCTTAAATTGTCCACAAGTGGCTCAGGGGGTCGGCAGTTCGGCAGTTCAAATCCCTAGCGCCGCATAACGGAGTGAGCTCCCGTGACTTGTCCCAGCTTCTGCCAACCTAGCAGTTCGAATGCATGTAAAAAATGCAAGTAGAAAAATAGGAACCACATTTGGTGGGAAGGGGACAGCGTTCCGTGCACCTTTGGCATTTAGTCATGCTGGCCGCATGACCGTGGAGACATCTTCGGACAGTGCTGGCTCTTCGGCTTTGAAACAGAGATGAGCACTGCCCCCTAGAGTCAGGAACGACTAGCACATGTGTGTGAGGGGAACCTTTACCTTTACCTTACCTTTAAATTGCCCAGTATATTAACTTACACTCCCAATGATCTGCCATTTTCTCTCTTTCTTCTTTGAATACAAAGGGCATCTCCAGAAATAATGATCTAACACAACCACAAGATCCATACCACATATGCGGTGCCTTGTTAAGAGTGACATTTGCAGTGTCTCCCACTTGTCAGATTTCATCTGTAGGGGGAACAGCCTGAGAAAGAGTACTTTTCAAATGGTGACAAGTTGGGCATGATAAATAAATCTAACATAAAGCTAAACAAATGCTTTTCTAGATCTAGCCAGTTGGCTGTTCTTGGGGCCAAAATGCAATAGTACTTTTTAGCAAAAATGGGTTGCAATGATCAAGGGACTGGAGACTAAAACCCGTGAAGAACATTTATGCGAATTGGACATGTCTGATGAGAAGAAGGACTAGAGCTGGCATGATAGCAGTCTTCCAATAACTCAGGGGCTGCTCCAAAGAAGAGGGAGTCAAGCTAGTCTCCAAAGCACCTGAGTGCAAGAGAAGAAGCAACGGGTGGAAACTAACCAAGGAGAGAAGGAACCAGAACTAAGGAGAAATTTCCTGACAGTTAAAACAATTAATCAGTGGAACACACCATTCATCAAACAATTGCAGGGATTCACTTAACAACTGTGACAAAAAATGGGTCATAAAATCGGGTGCGACCTGCTTCTCAGCTGCTTTGCTCAGCAACAGAAATCCTGTTCCCCACTGTGGCCGTAACAGCGGGGCCGTTAGTCCCCGCTGAGGACTAACTGCCAACTGCTCAGAGGGAGGAGTGGAAGCAGGTTTTTTTTCATCCGAAAGAATGAGAATAACAGGGCAAAATATAGCCCTGTGTTATATAATTTTGACATTTAAAAAATAATAATAATGAAAAGCGGAAACCAGAAGAAGCCAGTGGGGAAAGGTAGTTTCACCTTTGAGCACCTAGCATTTTTCTGCTCAGAATCCCACCCTAACAAGCGGGAGGTCGGCCACAGGTGACTTACTCAAACAGCTTTCCCTGACTCCTAACCGTCATTTTTCGAACATCGGAAGCACAGTTTCCATCGCCGTTGAATCCCTAAAAGGGCCTGAGCATCGATGCGCTCGAAAACACTCACCTGTGCCAATTATATGACATTTTATGTTAGCCTCTTCTGCATGAATTCAACTGGAGCTTCGCATATTTGACCCGGCAAAATTCAGAATGAATCTGTATTGCCTATGAGAATCGAGCCTGTTCAAAGGCGTGGATTACCCTCCATCAAGCGGGGAAAGAGTTCGCTTTTTTTCTCCCCTGTAATTTAAATCTGCCGTTTCTTTTCCCCGTTTTTGCGATAGATCAGCTGAATCAAAGCAACATTTATTTAGTTAGTTAGTTAGTTAGTTTGTCGGACATGTACAAGATAGCGGGTGTAAGTATGAACATGGACATGAACAAGGGGTGGGTTCCTGCCAGTTCTAACTTCTTCTATAGATGAGGTTCCACAAATCTACAATGCCGTTTAGAACCGGTTCCAGCTCCCTCCCCCCCCCCGCCCGTCCGCACATCATCAAGACAAAGAGCGAGAGGAGGAATTCTGGGAGTTGAAGTCCACAAGTCTTAAAGCTGTCAACTTTGAACGCCCCTGGGTTTTTTTTCTAAAGGGTTAGGGGTGCAAGAGTCTTGTAACTTGACAGCTTTGAGACTTGTGTGCTTCAAATGCCAGAGTTTCTGAGCCAACATTTTGGTTGCTAAGCAAGAGCGCTGTTAAGTGAGTTTCACCACATTTTACAAGTTGGTCACGCCCACCCAGTCACATGACTGCCAAGCCACTCCCACTCAGTCACATGGCCAGCAAGCCACTCCCACAAAGCAGGCCACACTTAAAGAAGAGTTCTAAAAAAAAATTGAAACCCACCACTGACACGAACGCAGGAAATGGATGGGGACAGTAGGACAGGGACGGTAGCCACGCTGGTGTGCTTATGCACCAGTGGTGGCTTCTGGGTCCCATTCCAACCTGTACGGTTGGAACAGGCCCGGCGTCGCCCACATGGACGCATGTGGGACGCGCATGCACTTGCGCAGTGTGTGCTTGCATTGTAGCTGCAACTTAGAACTGAGGAGAAACTTCCTGACAGAACAATTAATCAGTGTAACAGAAGTTGCCTCCAGTAGTTGTGAATGCCCTAACACTGGAAGTCTTTAAGAAGATGTTGGAGAGCCATTTGTCTGAAACGGTATAGGGTTTCCTGCCTAGGCAGGGGGTTGGACTAGAAGACCTCCAAGGTCCCTTCCAACTCTGCTATTCTATTCTATTCTTTTTGTTCCACTTAGCTTAGTTGTTGTAGGCATAAAATGGCTACAACATTTGTAGTGGGTGCTGGAGTCACCTTACCTTGAGCATACCAGAAAAGGCAGAACATTAATGCAGTAAATAAATAGCATCCTGCAGAACTCTCGATCATATCATATCCAAAAAAAGAGATTTCTATCTGAAATTCGCCGCAGATAAGCAAATCACTGGTTTGACTTAGGATTTCAATTTCCCCTATTCACACACACACAAAAAACCCACACTGTGACATTTTGGTGCGAAGAGGCAGCTGTACATTCGTGAACCGCAGTCACTTCCTGGAGGCTGAAACGAACCTTCCAAGATTTTTTTGTGGGCACAATTGGGGTGGGGGGTGGGGGAATAAAAAAAATAAAATAACATGTTGACAGACCCCCTATAGATTGCTTAATGCTCTTGACAGCAAGCTCTAGCAGATGTTCTCAGCTCAGCGGGGAGCTATGTGGACTTAGAAGAACGTCAAAAATCTTATGGCAAATAAGCCCAAATTAACCACGCCGTCTTCCCACACAGAGACAAAGGCAAAGGTGCACATGCTTGAAATGAGCCTGGAGTTCGTAGAATTGTCAAATAATCAGGAGAGAAAACTGAATTGTTCCCAGCGTGCAAGCTAGATTGGGAAGCTAGGAGAAAAAAAATACCCCAAATCAAAGCAAGAGTAGACGCACTTCTCTGGCAAGAAGACTAGGACCTAGAATGGGAGTCCCCCAAACTTGGCAACTTTAACACTTGTGGAATTCATCCTCCACCCGAGCTACTGATATTCGCCACCCTCGCAAAAGAGCCATTTATGGACAAGGGCTCCTTTGGAGATCATTAACGCAGAAACTGGAGCTTCGTTGGGGAAATGCATAGGAAAAAATGATGCTGGTTAGGAAGAGGCTGCTTCGTCTTACCACCCACGCGATTCTCTGCCGAAGACCCTCTATTTGGGCATGACCAACAGAGAAATTCAATCACTTCCAACGAGGGAGAAATAATTATCTTTCTCGCATCAGGAAAGGGCGTTGATGTTTTTCTAATGAAGCATGCCACGAGTATTTGACTGCAAAGCTAAGGCTGGAATGTCTCACCTGCTTTGCCGCGAACGATACGGCGTTAAGAACGGTCTCGGACATTGTAGGGCAGGGATGGCTAACCTTTTTGTCCTCGCGTGCCGAAACCACACTCACAATGTCCCTTCCCCCCCCTCCCCGCACATGCATGCACAACTTCCCCATGCCCCCCCCCTCGTGCCCCCGTACCTCATTTTGGGCCTAGCAGACCTCTCTGAAGCCTCCTGGGACCAAAAAGGGGACACGGGGGGATGCTGTCCAACCCTGTGCTCAAACAGAAGACCCAATCCCATTTCAGTCTCTTCTTGAAAACCTCCAGTGTAGAAGCCCCCTCAACTTCTGGAGGCAAGTTAATTGTTAATTGTTCTCACTGTCAGGAAATCTCTCCTTAGTTCTAGGTGGCTTCTCTCCTTGGTTGGTTTCCATCTGTTGCTTCTTGTCTTGCCTTCAGGTGCTTTGGAAAATAGTATGACCCCCTTGCCTTTGTAGGAGCTCCTCAAATATTGGAAAACTGCTATCATCTCTCCCCTGGTCTTTCTTTTAATCTTTGGCGAGGAGGAGAAGCTGTAAAGACACCCGCGTGCCTTCAAAGGACCGCTTGGTTGATCTCCCAAAATTGCCAACATCTCCTCCAGGTTGGATGAGAAGTCCTGATGCTACGCTTAGCTTGTGAAACTTCACATGGGCAGCTGGACATTTCAGACAGATCTAGTGGGGTTATAATTAGATGTGGATGGTTGAGGTTCTTATTAGCCAAGCTTGCTGGGTATTTACTTTTGAATGTGTTTGTTTTTTTCTCCAAGTCCTCCTGATAGACTGAGAGTGACGATTAAGCCTCCTGCAAAAGAACGAGTAGACTTTTGCTACCTCTCTACTTCTGCTGGGCACTTTCAGGAGACACTTGATCTGTAGCGGTAGACCTTGATCGGATTCGTAAGACCTTTAAGAACTGTGTTCTTCCTCCAGGGTAACCATTGTCCTGAAGTGAACTACAAGAATCTGATCACAGGCAACATCCATTTGCCAACAATTTGCAAATGGATTATTCAACAGTTTCCCAGATGCATGCACTCATTCTCTCCATTTATAGAGATTGCCGCTGGGCTTGAATCTGAATTTCGGAAGCTTCTTTCTTCTAAGTCATCACCCATGATCCATCCTTCTACTTTTGACAATGCTTATTTTGGTGCCTTCGAGTCATAGTTGACTTCCAGCAAATTGCTTGGACTGCTCTCTGCAGTTTTGAATGGTGTGTCACAGATTCAGGTTTTTATTTTTATTTTTCCACAGCAGCTAGAAAACATGTTGGAGAAGGTGGGTGCAACGTTCTCTGCGAATGATCTCTCAATCTCCCACGAATTTCATTGGATTTAACCCGGACGCCAAGTAGAAAATAAAAAACAAGATTTTGAATGGTAGGATATTTGAATCAGATGTTCTCCAGAAGAGTTAAGAGTAGTGGGTATAGTTAGCGGACAATTCTATCCAAGTTCTTTGAGAAAGAATAGCAATAGCACTTAGACTTATGTACCACTTTACAGTGCTTTACAGCCCTCTCTAAGTGGTTTACAGAGTCAGCCTCTTGCCCCCCAACAATCTAGGTCCTTATTTTATCCCCCTCGGAAAGATGGAAGGCTGAGTCAACCTTGAGCCTGGTGAGATTTGAAATGCCAAATTGAAGGCAGCCAGCAGTCAGCAGAGGTAGCTACAGTACTGCACTATGACCACTATGCAACCATAGCGTGTAGGAGATGACAATCTGAGCCTGACGGAGGGGTCATATGTATCATTAGTCATGGGTCCCTTTGAACCCATCAGAGATCTGAGTCCAGCCCACCTTGAATTCCTTCTATTCTTATCTCCTGCTAATATCCCTTGACTGCTAGTAGTTCAGATTCTTGTAGACAGCTCAAGCTTCCAGTAAATCTTTATAGCCATTTGATGTCTGGATCTCCTGATTTTCCTGGCACTTAACCCTCCCTGTCTCCCTCCAATCTCTTCCCCTTGTCCCCCAAGGTTACCCATATATATATAGGTAAAGGTAAATGTTCCCCTCGCACATATGTGCTAGTCGTTCCCGACTCTAGGGAGTGGTTGTCATCTTCATTTCAAAGCCAAAGAGCCAGCACTGTCCGAAGACGTCTCTGTGGTCATGTGGCCGGCATGACTAAATGCCGAAGGTGCACAGAACACTGTTTCCTTCCCACCAAAGGCGGTTCCTATTTGTCTATTTGCATTTTTATGTGCTTTCGAACTGCTAGGTTGGCAGAAGCTGGGACAAGTCACGGGAGCTCACTCCATTACATGGTGCTAGGGATTTGAACTGCCGAACTGCCATTACAAAATCTATCCTTTGCTTTTTTTAAATCCCAGCTTCCTCAAATGTGCCAATACACTTCTCAAATGTATTAAGGAATAGTGCACACTTTTATTTTTTGGGCGGGTGGGGGGGGGGGGTAAAGAAACATACAAAAATATGTGGACTGATGAAATGTCACATAAAGGGGGAGGGAAATGCCATTATGTTAAGGAAATTGCTTGTCTTTGGAGAAAAATGACCGCAAAAATACATTTATTAGGAAAAGTGTCTACCCAAGTAAGTATTTACTAGGTTAAGAAAAAAAGTCAATGGAAACCAAATTGGGTAATTTTACAAAATAGTTGTTTCCCTGCTGTCAGACAGGAATAAAAAATATTTTATGGAGTAAGCCGATTTTATTACAACTCGATGATTATAAAACAAGAAAACAAATTTACAAAGTTTCTAATCTGAACAGGGCAGATTTACTAATCTGGGTTTGTGTAACCCCTCCGTCTTGAAGTTGAATTATAAGGTGAATGAATGCCAAGTCACAGGTCAGTCATACAGATCCAAGCAGAAATATGAAGCACATGTGTGTTGACATCACAACATGAGTGATGTCATGTTGAGTGAAATCAGTGACATCACTGATTTCCTTGGCCCTCTGCCAACAGAGACCTGTGTACCTGTCTAGATTCACAATAATAACAGGCTTATCACCTGTGAAGTGTTCTCCCTTAAATTCACCAGTGGGAAGTGCGTCAATGTTTTGCTTTAAATGCTTGTGCATTAGAGTCTATGCTTGTTTGCCCAGGTTGATCTATAGAGTGTCAGGCTACTTGTAAACTCAACTGTAAATGCCTTTTTTCCTTGCAGCTCTCGCCAAATAAACTCCTGAGCTTGCTTGTTTTCCTGCAGGCATCTCATTACCCAATTTGGTAATAATATCAGTGCTAGAAGGGAGTGAGGTTTCTGGAGAGGAGGAGGAGGAGGAGGAGGAGGAGGAGGAGGAGGAGGAGGAGGAGGAGGAGGAGGAGGAGGAGGAGGAGGAGGAGGAGGAGGAGGAGGAGGATCACAACTGTGGGGTCCTTGGTGCTCTCTGAGCTTGGTTGTTTTCTTGTAGACATCTCATTACTCAACTTGGTAACAACATCAGTGCTAGAAGGGAGTGAGGTTTCTGGAGAGGAGGAGGAAGAGGTGGAGGAGGACTGTGGAGTCCTTGGTGCTTTCTGAGCTTGGTTGTTTTCTTGCAGATATTTCATTACCCAACTAAGTAACATCATTAGTGCTACCATTTGTGCTTCTGATACCTGTTGAATCTGGGGAAGAGGTTTTGTGGGAGACGTGCCCTTAAGAGACATGGGATCAAGGTTATTGAGTGCCAATTATTGCAATGGGATGAACAATGAAGCTTCTGCACCTTCCAGGACTACATATGTCCCGCTTCAGGTTTTAAACTCACACGCTCTTAGTTGCTAGGTGAGAACAGCAATTTACTCAAGGCAGAGTAGATAACCTCAGGCAAGGAAGATAATGTAAATCAGAGCAGAGTCTGTGGGAAGGAAAGCTGGCCTGAGTATTTTCACTTTCAGTAGGAACCCTGCACAAGATCATTCAAAATTCAGTCCAAAATTCCGAGAGCCAAGTCAGAACTGCCAGCCAGTCTGCGGTCAGAGTTTCAGGAGCAGGAATCCCGAGAATAACACATCATAGCAAGAGATCAGATGGCTGTTTCTAACAGAGGAACGGGGATCATGGCTGCCTCTTAAATCAGACAGAAGTCTTTAATCAAGAGATTTGTTCCCTTGTTTGGCGAGGAGCCTCCATGAGCTTCTTTGCTCTGCTCTGCTCTCTACTTTCCAAGTCCAGGGGCTTAGAGGCTCTACATCATCGTCTGATTACTCCAGATGGTTCCCGTGTTTGGTCAGCCTTGGGTGATTCTTGGCTTGGTGTCTCTTGAGTATCAGTACAATTATATACTTACCTCTTACTCTGTGGTTATAACTTAGCTGTCTTCTTTGTATAATCGGCTCTAATTATCAGAACAATAAATATAAGGCTCATAATTTTTTTTTGCCTCACATAAAAAGTCCCTCATTGATTGATGTTGGCAATAGACGTAGATATTGTCTTTTCCCTGTCAATTTAACCATCTCAGCATCTTCAATCATCTCCACTAACCAATCCTCCTCTGTGAAGATCGCTGAGTCTTTCCATCTTTGTGCAGACAATAATCATTAAGTAGCAGATTCTTGGGACAATTGAACCTTCAGTCCAGGCCATGCATCTCCTCCTGTCAATTCCCATCATCTGGTTGTCAATCTTCATTTATATTTATATTTACATTCTCTCCCACCTACACATTCCCATCATTTCCCTGGTCTTGCTAACAGACTGACCCCTTGAGGCAAGTTGGTAGCTTGAATGTAATTTGATAATTACTAATGATTTCAACAGTGAAGGAATCAAAAAGGCAATTGGCTGCCATTATAATTAGCTGTTCGTGTGTTTAGAACTCTGCTAGGCAATGATTAAAAAACCTATTTCGGTGAGTTTATGGGATCTAAGAGGGCAGAGCAGATATGGAAGCCTGCTGGCTAATGAATTCATATTAATGATACCCTGACTTCTCTAATGCTAGATTTACACAAATAACAATAGACACCTCTTGGACAAGTGGAGGTGAAAATAAACCTGTGATAGGGAGTTGCCTTTCTTACCAACGCCACCAAAATCACATGCAACCCAAAGTCCTCTGGGACCCTTCAAAATATGAGCAACAAGAAATCGGTTGAGGGTTGGCTTGCACTATATTGCAAATAGTTGGGGAAGAAATGGAGGTAGTGACCAATTTTGTTTTTCTGGGCTCCAAAATCACTGCAAATGGGGACATTGGGAAGGTTGAGAACCACTGTCCTAAGGGATTTGCAATCAAAGCAAGAGAAAGCGAGGGACCCTTTAGGGAGACTTACAAGCTGAGACTCAGACGTTCTCTCCCTGGTTTTGCTAAGCATGTCATTGCAAGCTGAGACAGATGGAAGCAGCAGGCTGGGTTAGCCAAGGGTGAAAGGTAAACTGGTAGAGCACAAGTATGATCTGACACTTCCCTGGTCCTGCTCTGGGGAGGGGGAGGGGGAAGAGTAAGGAAGGAAGGAAGGAGAAAAGAAGAAGGGGAAAGGGAGGAGGAGGAAGGAAGGAAAAAGAAGAGGAAGAGAAGGAAGGAAGAATGAAGGAGAAGGAGAAAAGGAGAAGGATGAAGGAAGGAAGAAGAAGGAGAAAGGAGGAGAGGAAGGAAAGAATGAAGAAAGGAAAAAGAGGAAGAGAAGGAAGAAAGATGAAGGAAGAATGAAGAAGGAGAAAAGGAGAAGGATGAAGGAAGGAAGAAGAAGGAGAAAGTAGGAGAGGAAGGAAAGAAGGAAGGAAAAAGAAGAGGAAGAAAAGGAAGAAAGATGAAGGAAGAATGAAGAAGAAGGAGAAAAGGAGAAGGATGAAGGAAGGAAGAAGAAGGAGGAGAGGAAGGAAAGGAGGAGAGGAAGGAAAGAAGGAAGGAAAAAGAAGAGGAGAAGGAAGAAAGATGAAGGAAGAAGGAGGAAGGAAGAAAGGAGAAGGAGAAGATCATCTAATGAGCATTGGGTTTTTTTTTCTCCCCAGAAGCTGCAACGGGGTTTACATTGCCCTGCGCCAGCATTTAACTAATGGACAGGCCCTTGACGGATTGTGTAATTTTGGGAGAAATCCATCTCTGTTTAAAATGCTCTTTCAGGTGAAGACTTCACTTTAAAAGAGAGGGGGGGAATGAATGGGTGCTGCAAGTGTCACCCTTTTTCATCTTAATTGTCATAACAAGATAGGCTCTTCACCTTCCCCTTGTCTCTGCTTTGATGGCAGCCGCTGCGTTCCGCTTTCACTCTCAAGATTCCCAGCGGAGGAAATGAATTTAAACCCGCGTTCCTCAACCCTTGGTAGCTTTCAGCTCTAGGGGCTACGACTCCCAGAATTCTGCGAGGCAAATTTGTATAAAATGTTTTATAGATGGCACTTTGCACTGGCAAGACTGGCAAAAACGTTTAAAGATAGATCGGCTAACTCTTGGAAGTGTAAGCAAGCATCTGGTTCATACTGTCATATGAGGTGGACGTGCCCCAAAGCAAGAAAACATTGGTCAAAAATACATACATGGCTGGAAAAAAATGACAAAGCAACATATAGATTTGAAACCAGAGATTTTTTTTCTTGGGCATTCTACCTGAAACATATGGGACCCTCTGAGCCAACCACCAGGAGGTGGTGAGTTCTAGTCCTGCCTTAATCATGAAAGCAAGCAAGACTTTGGGTCAAACTCTCAGCTGAAACCACCTCATAGTTGGAGTGACAATGGGAGGAGGAAAGTGTGTCGAATATATGACATCTTGAGTTATATGTAAAAATAATAAAGGTGGCATATATACTGTGCGTGTATATACATATGTAAGCAAATGCCACAAACTACATCAAGAAGAAGAAAAGAAAAATCAGGAGACAGAGAAAGAAAGAGACAGTGGTAGTGACAGTCAAGAGACTTTTAAAACTTTAAAGAGAAATTGAGACATTTAAACATCCCTATTTGATATTTCTGTACATGTATCAGCAAAAAAAAATTGGTATATTTGTACAACATTCCATTTATACCCGATGCTTAGGTGGTGCGTGGTAATGCTTCTGGCATTAAAACACCACTTCCCCCCCACGTTTAAAAAGCAGCCTTGATCAACTTGTGTGAAAGCCAGGTTTTGCAGAAATAAAAACTTTTTAAAAGTTAAGGGGAAGAAAAAACCTCTAATGGGACAAAAATGTGCCACCAGACTTGCTCAGAATCCATGAAATGTTATCTGGGTATTTTTGATAGGGAAGTTAATGAATTGGAGAACTGTACTGGAATACGAACAAAAGCAGAGTATCAAAATATAATTACGTTTAGCTATTGGCCTGGGAAGTGTGAATTCGATCAGTTTGTGTTAACCAAATAGATTTCTTCTCCATTCCTCCGGATAATAAACAGCCTGCGCTTATATATGTGGTATATTTTGACAACATCCAAAGTAATTTGGGAAATGTATCTGCCAGTTAGGCTCAGAACTAGACTTAAAACAAACCTGAATGTGGTTGTGTTATACTGAAAGCAAAGCAAATGCAATTCAAAAATATAATCTGGGGGGAAAATATGTCTGTCTGCTTTGTTTGTTTAAGGAAGTTTTAAGTCTTGGCGACTCAATTAGTCTTTGCAGTGTTCTTGGCAAGATTTGTGCAAGTGGTTTGCCATTGCCTACTTCCTAGAGTCGATAGAGAATGGCTGGCCCAAAGTCAAGCAACTGGCTGTGTACTTGTTGTGGCCCGCCAACAGCCAATCGAGCTGGCAGCAAATTCGGAGAATGGGGAGGTTGGGAGGAAGATGGGCCAGTCCTGGAGTCTGGGGAAGGCTCTGATGAGGGCTCTGTGTCAGAGGCAGAGATGGTGCCAGGGTTATCAGCTGCCTTCAGAGTCAGACATCAGTGAGGCAGACGAACAGCTGGAACCTGTTCCCAGTGTGCGCATGCGCAGAGCTGCCAGGAGAAGGGAGCCGCTAAAGAACAGGGGTCGACTTGGGAATAAGGCCACAGGTGGACGATGAATGGCCCCTCCCAGAGGAAATAAAAGAGGAGCGACAGGGGAGTGGAGTTTGCAGGAGAACATTAGTTCGCTTGATTGCTTCGTGACTCTCTGAGGCTCCTTGCCAAGTTTTGCAGAGATCGGCCTGGCAGCTCTCCATGCCAGATGAGGTCTGTGACTGTAAATCCCCCCTCGAAAGACTTTGCTGGGTGTGAATGAGCAGAACTCATTGTAAATTAATATACATAGCACTGAGTGCCTAAACTTGAATACCGACAATTCTTCTGCTGGGAAACAAATGCTCGGCAGAGGAATATTTACTTTGGTGCTGAATTATTTAAGCAAACATGAGAGGGCAAATTGACTGCAGGAGACAGCGTTCTGTCCACCGAGGGTCTCAGGCAAATGGTCCAAAGTGCCAGCGATTCCCTCGGTCTGTTTTCTCAAATAACTCAACGAAAGTATAAACACAGTCCGATGACAGCTTTATTTCCTGCCAGCTGCTATAGGGGAGAAGGAGATTTATTCTAATAGACAGTGGAGCTGTTGAATCTCAAATCCTTTGAGCGGACCTGCGCGGGTTTTCCAACCTAGGAATTCCCCATGGTCATTCATTCAAACCTAGGCACGGAATGGTGGCTGCAGCAAGCAATTTCAAAACTCAAATGCAGGTTTCTAGTCCTCACTGTACGCTGACCAAGGGACATTGGATATAATCGCGTTTTTGGAACCAGAATGTTCTGACCCAGCTCCCCAAACACAACCAACCCTCTGTAGTTAAGTCAATGATTCCTTGATTAGAAGCGCCAGCAGCGCCAGCAAAAAGGTTCTCTCTCACCGCAGGCTTACAAGTCCGTCTGACAGGGAGATTAATAGTTGTCTGCCACATCTATTCATCTCCGCCCCCTGACTTTTGTCCCCAGAGCTAGGGTGAGGCTTCGCTAGCAGTGCTGGTTCCTCCATCCCAAGGACCAGCCCATAGATTTCCACTGTTCTCCTCTCCTCTGCCTTTTGCGCATCTGCCTATCAGGCACTGAACCCAGCTGGACCCTCCTTTTCCTCATCAGACACCTCCAGACCTGGGGACTGTTGACTCTCCATCTGTGGGGTGACGGACGGCCCAGGCTCAGCCTCTGCCTCTGCCTCTGTCTCTCTCTCTCTCTCTCTCTCTCTCTCTGTCTCACTATCTCTCTCTCTCTGCCAGCTCCATTCCCTCTTCCCCCACCTCAGAGCTCTCAGGGTTCTGATGCTGGAGGGGCTGGTGACCGATAGGCCACAAGGCAGAAATAGAAACACGTTATCACCAGCTTTTTATTTTTTCGGCGGCCTAGGAATCCCCACGGTCTTTAAGACTTAGGCACTGGATGGAGTTTATGTCACGTGATTTCAGGACTCCAGCTTGAATGCAGGTTTCTAGTCCTCATTGTACACTTGCCAAGGAAAACGCGATGTAGTGGCGTTTTTTGGAACCAGAAATAGGAACACATTGTCACCAATTTGTTTGCTTTTCTTTCTCTTTTTCGGTAGTCTAAGAATCCCCACGGCCATTCAGGCCTAGGCACTGGATGGAGTTTAAGTCACGTGATTTCAGGACTCCAGCTCATATACGGGCCTTCTAGTCCTCATTGTACACTGACTAAGGAAGCCTTGGTGCAATAATATGTTTGGAACCAGAAACCGGTTCATATTATCTTTGGAAAATCTTTGAATAATGTGCATCTATATTTATATCAAGGAATAATAGAGAAAAATGGAGATTTTTCTGCCAGACGCACGTTTTCACCGCAGGCTATCCCGTCTCTTTGTTTAGGGTGAGGAGCGAGAGGTGAAAACTAACAGAGCTAACCAACTTCCCTTTTGTTAGCGTTTTGCTAACAAGATGTTTACAAGAAACCTTCCCTTCTCTTTTATATATTCAATTATTGATGGAAGGCGGTGCGCTCCCGTCAAGGAAGGGCACGATGTGGATATTAACCGCCCAAAATGAATTAATATGAATCAGGCACGGAAATGTTTATATTCTCTACCTTTATAAATTATGGAGGGCCCTTTTGCACATAATTACCAGCAGTTTTATATGGTTCTTACTTTCTGCTTTTAATCCTTCTCGGAAGAGGGGTACCTGTCACTCGCAAACTTGGAAGGGAAAAGGAAGAGAGGACAGGGCAGACAGGAGCAGGAGGCTCAGAATGCATTGGCACTGAAATTCAGATCCTCTGAAGAACATTATTGAGTGGCATTAAAATAGCAACAGCAATAGCACTTAGACTTATATACCACTTTACAGTGCTTTACAGCCCTCTCTAAGTGGTTTACAGAGTCAGTGTCTTGCCCCCAACAATTCTGGGTCGTCATTTTGCCCACCTCGGAAGGATGGAAGGCTGAGTCAACCTTGAGTCTGGTGAGATTTGAACTGCCAAATTGCAGGCAGCAGAAGTAGCCTGCAGTACTGCGTACTGACCACTGCGCCACCGTGGCTCAAAAAGGAAGGAAATGTGCAAAAATCAGGATGATCAGCAATTCTAAAGCAGGAGTCTTTAATCTGTGGGATACTTCGTGCTCTCCGAGCTTAGTGGTTTTCTTGCAGACGTTTCATGACCTAACTAAGGAATATCATCAGTGCTAGAAAGGAGTGGGGTTTGGGCTCTGTTTATATACAATTGCTTGCCCTGGCAGAATTGGTGGGATTGTGGGGATTTTTTTCCTTGCTACTTTCTTGATTGTTTTCTCCTTCTTTGTTTGTCTGGTGTTAATCCATGCTTATCTGGGTTTCTCTTCTGTGGGGTCCTTGGTGCTTTTTGAACTTAGTTTTCTTGCAGAAGTTTCACGACTAGGCATGGGGACATCTTCAATGCTAGGAGGGGATGTGTTTATGGAGTGAAGGCTGAGGAAAAGAAGTTAGAAGAGGACTGTGCTCTCTGAGATTGGATGGTTTTTGCCACATATTTCATTGCTCAACTAGGTAACATCCTCGGTGCTAGAAGGGTTCTCTGTTTATATACAATTGCTTCAACTTGCAGTGTTGTTGGGAGTATAGTTTGTTCTTTTCTAGTTCCTTGATTAGAGTATTGTTTTCTGCTTGATTGTTTGTCTGGGATTAATCCATGCTTATCTGGGTTTATCTTTCTGTGGGATCCTTGGGGCTCTCTGAGCTTCATTGTTTTCTTGCAGATGTTTCATTACTCAACTAGGTAACATCATCAGTGCTGGAAAGGAGTGGGTTTGCTCTCTGTTTATATACAAATGGTTTTCCTGTTGGTGTTTGTGGGAGTTCCTTGATCAGGCTGTTGTTTACTGTTAGCTTCTTTGTCTGAGTTGGTAGTTTATTGATTAGGAATCATTCAGAAGAGAGAAATTAAAAAGCCAAAAGGGTAACAAAAAGACCAGAATATCTTCTCACTGGCAATCAACATCCACATAGACCAGGGGTGTCCAAACTTGGCAACTTTAAGACTTGTGGACTTCAACTCCTAGAATTCCCCAGCCAGCTGGCTGGGGAATTCTGGGAGTTGAAGTCCACAAGTCTTAAAGTTGCCAAGTTTGGACACCCCTGACGTAGACAGAGATTAACAACAAGATTAATACAAGACTAATAATCAAGAAGTCAACAATACCCTAATCCAGGTATTGTTTGACAGCAAGACTGCAGGATTCATATAACAACTGTAATGATTCACTTAACAACTGTGGCCAAAAATGATTGTAAAAGTGGGCACAGAATTGGCAAAAAGTATGATCCAATTGTGATTGTAAGTCAATGACTATCTCTATTGTTTCATGTTATCTGCAAGCCACACTAACTCTGCTCCCTTCTTGAACAATACAATGGTGGCATTTCTCTAATTCAACACACAGCCTTAAATGGACACTGACTTTATCCGTTGCCGCCCCAGGCAGTGGGTAGCGTTTTCACACATTTGGAATTTTCTTCCCCGTGGCCACTATTCAACGGAAGAGTGGGTGGACTTACCACCCCTTCCACAATCTTGTCTCTGGTGACGGTGAATCATTCTCAAGTGCATCTCTGCGAAGACGTTGGAACGCTAGCCCAGAGGGAGTTGGGAAGGGTGTCGGCGATGAGCAATGTTTGGGGGGGCCAAGCAATGAGTTACTTCTCGTTTGCAAAAAGGGAAAAAAACGTGTCTGCCGTTAGCCTCTTCTGGGGGAATCCGAAGAGGCTGTGGGGATGAGCAGAGAGAGTGTTGTTGTTGTTAGTTGCGAAGTTGTGTCCGACCCATTGCAACTCCATTGACAACATTCCTCCAGGCCTTCCTGTCCTCTACCATCCTCTGGAGTCCATTCAAGCTCATGCCGGTTGCTTTGGTGACTCCATCCAGCCACCTCCTTCTCTGTCGTCCCCTTCTTCTTTTGCCCTCCATCGTTCCCAGCATGAGGCTCTTCTCCAGGGAGTCCTTCCTTCTCATTAGGTGGCCAAGGTATTTGAGTTTCCTCTTCAGGATCTGGCCTTCTAAAGAGCAGTCAGGCTTCATCTCCTCTAGGACTGACTGGTTGGATGGTCTTACAGTCCAAGGGACTTTCAGGAGTCTTCTCCAGCACCAGAGTTCAAAGGCCTCCATTCTTTGGTGCTCATCCTGTAGAAGATCATGAAAGGTTATTGCAGGCTTTGGGGATGTTCTCAAAATGAAGGACAACTCAAAGGACCTTGAAGGGGAAAAGTCTCAGAGACACCTTGGGCAAAGCTTAAAATCCAAAGCAGTTTTTCTCAACCTTGCCAACTGGAAGATGGGTGGGCTACAACTCCCAGAATTCCATTGCTGGCTGGGGAATTCTGGGAGTTGACGTCCACCCATCTTCAAGCCTGGGCAAAGAGTGATCCAAGAGCTTCTGCTAGTGCCTGATCAAAGCAGCGAAAAGCATTTCCCCCCCCCCTCAGACCTGAACATTTCCACTCCCCTCCCCCCCGAAATTTCCTCTTTAGTTCAGCTTGTTAGAAGAAATGTGTGAAAATGAGAAAGAAGAAAGGATTACTGAGCAATAATGAGAGTAATTAAAAACCTCTCCATCTCTTGCCAGCAGAGCCCCTTTTCAAAGCTCAGCAGGATTTTGATGTATGTGTGTCAAGGGAGGGGGGGGGGAGAATAGAGATGCCAGGAGCACTGAAGGGGGGGGGTCTGGTCACTAAATCTAGGCGAGCAAAATGGAGCTTTTCAAAGGGACTGGTTTCTCTGAGGTATCGCTCTCTCTCTATCCCTCCCTCTCTCTATATCTATCTATCTATCTATCTATCTATCTATCTATCTATCTATCTATCTATCTATCTCTATCTATCTATCATCTATCTATCTATCTATCTATCTCTATCTATCTATCTATCTATTCCTCTATCTATCTATCTATCCCTCTATCTATCTATCTATCTATCTATCTATCTCTATCTATCTATCTATCTATCTCTATCTATCTATCTATCTCTATCTATCTATCTATCTATCTATCTATCTATCTATCTATCTATCTTATATCAGTCCATCTACCCATCCAATCTCTCTCTCTCTCTCTCTCTCTCTCTCTCTCTCTCTCTATCTATCTATCTATCTATCTATCTATCTATCTATCTATCTACCTACCTACCTCCATCACAGCTCTCTTTCTCTCTTGTCTGTCTGCCTGTCTGTCTATCCTGTCAGGGTTCCAAATAGCCTCCAAAAGCAGATCAGAGTCCAAGGTAAAGGATTCCTCAAAGTCCCAATTTATTAAGAGAGCCATGTTGGCACATCTGGGAAAACCCAAATCTGAAAGCTTCCCTCAGCAACTTTGCCCAAGGAGAAGAAAAGGATGCTGAGCTTGTCGATCAGAAAGGTCAGCAGTTCAGCTATTCAAGTTCCTAGCACCACTGCGTAACGGAGTGAGCTCCCATTCCTTGTCCCAGCTTCTGCCAACCTAGCAGTTCAGAGCACGTAAAAAATGCAAGTAGAAAAATAGGAGCCACCTTTGGTGGGAAGGGAACTGTGTTCCGTGTGCCTTCAGAGTTGAGTCATGCCAGCCACATGACCACAGAGACGTCTTCGGACAGTGCTGGCTCTTCGGCTTTGAAACAGAGATGAGCAGCACCCCCTAGAGTCAGGAACCACTAGTACAGATGTGCAAGAGGAACCAAAGAGCAGAGGTGAGTCAAGACAGTTGCTGGAAAGGCAGTGCACCAGAGGGAACGGATAAGAAGGAACGCTCCGGTGGGCCAACTCCATTTCTCTGCCAAAAATGTTTGCCTAAAAAAACAGAGCCCGCACAGACTTCCTGAAAATGTCTGCAGGGTGTTGACAGGAGGAGGAGGGCTTTCCTTGTGAGAAGATGCTGACGGCCGTCCCTCCTGACTCACTCAGCGAAAGCTAGCTGCTGCTGCTGCTAATGTTGACACTCACCTGCCGAGCGAGCGGAGCAGCAGGGCAAGGCGCAGGTGTCTTAAGCCTGCATCTCCGGAGCTTGGTTTCCTCCGAGGCCTTTCCCCACGTGACGTCAGCCGGGCCTCTCACCTCTTTGACATCTCATGCCAACAGCTCAGCAATCAGCCTGGCTGTTGAGCCAGCCATCTCAGCATAAATCCAAATGAAGCAGCTCCGGTGGGAACAAGGCTAAAAGTAGCCTGCTGAAAGAGGGATCGTGTTTCCCACTGGATAACTCCCTGCGTTTTTGTTTTTCCTGGCGTGGCTGGCCTAGAAGAGGCACTCAGAGGTCCTCCTCATCTAGGGATGAGGTTGGTGGCTGGGGATGCTCCATCTCTGGGTCTCCTGCCTCAAGGCTGGAATTGCATTAGAAGCCTTCAAACACTGAGCTTATCGATCAGAAAGGTCTGCAGTTCGGCAGTTCGAATCCCTAGCACCGTGTAACGGAGTGAGCTCCCATTACTTGTCCTAGCAGTTCGAAAGCACGTAAAAAATGCAAGTAGAAAAATAGGGACCACCTTTGGTGGGAAGGGAACAGCATTCCCTGTGCCTTCGGAGTTTCAAATCCCTAGCGACGCGTAACGGAGTGAGCTCCCGTGATTTGTCCCAGCTTCTGCCAACCTAGCAGTTTGAATGCACGTAAAAAATGCAAGTAGAAAAATAGGAACCACCTTTGGTGGGAAGGGAACAACATCCTCTGCGCCTTCGGCATTGAGTCATGCCGGCCACAGGACCACGGAAACGTCTTCAGACAGCACTGGCTCTTTGGCTTTGAAACTGATATGAGCACCACCCCCTAGAGTCAGGAACGACTAACGCGTATGTGAAAGGGGAACCGTTACCTAAGATCTTCTGATGTCCTAGGTACCTCTAGGTCTAAACCAGGGGCCCACTACTCCCAGTCTGCAGCCTGGTGCTGTGCCATGGCCCATTGGGAACTTGACCATCCAAGCACCAGGAGAGCGCACACACATACACACAAACAAACAAACAGGTTGCTTTTCAGACTAGCCATGGGTATTGATAGGGGAAGAATCAAGGCAGGGCTCCATCAACCTCCATATTGCCCATCCTGACCTGCTTTCAAAGCTTCCGCTGTGGGTGACTCCTGAGCTTCCTTGCACCCGGAAACAGGGGCGCCAATCTCTCTCCGATTTCTTGGATCCCAATTCCACACAACAGATCCCAACTCAACTAGTGAAATCTGTTGAAAGCCTTGGAGGGAGGGGTGGAGAGGTGGTTTGTTTTTTCAATTGCATTTTTCCCCCATCCGTTCCTAGTGCTTTAATTAATTCTGGTGTCTTCTTCTTTCGTTGTTGTTTTTTAAAAATCTTTTCTTTCTTTTTTTTCTTTCGTGGGTGCAAAAAAATGAAATCTGTTCAGCCCGAGTGAGTTGACCCCGGGCCTTTTGAGGCATCCCAGAATAGCCGTCCTTCCCTCCTTCCCTTCCAAATGCTGTGCTCCCCAACACGCCCCCTCCTCATTGCAACCCCTCCTGTCTTCGATTCCTTCCCCCCCCTTTTTTTTTCTCCCCTCCCACTCACCAACATGTTTCTAAATGACAAATACACACAGATGCTCTGGCATTTTGCTTCCCTCCCGGCACCCTCCCCCTCCCCACTCCCAAAACGCCCTTTTCGTTATCTCGATCAAATCCCCCTGCTCTTCCTCCTCTTCTCTGAAGTATTAATGATTTTCAACAGCCAACAATCTGTCTGGAAAAAGACCAAGATGAACCCATGGTGGACGGCAGCCCAGAGCTGATCTATAGAACGATTGACGCGAAATCCAATGGTGGGATTGACTCGAAAACCTTCAGCTCTGGGATACGGCTGCTGATCCAAGCTTCATTCCTTCGGATGGCGAGCATCCCATCCGCACTGAACAGAGGGTTTCATTCTGACCGAGGCTTCCTGAGACAGTAGAAATCACACGCTTAGTCTCCAAAACCCTCTTTTTATTTCAATGGCTATGAATTATGTCCATTCACAGCCCGTAATGTGTCACAAATAGTCTGGGAAGAGTCCGACAGATGTCTGCTACAGTCTTTCAGAGTAAGGCTGATAAGCACCCACCTTTATCTCCCTTGAAACGCTGCCAGAGACCTAATTGCCAATTAGTTTTGCAAGGCCAAACGGAGCACAGAGTCAAACGGAGCTTCAGAATTTAAACCAACCAGAATGAACAAAATTGCTGCTCACGTCCGTTTGCTTCTCTTTTATATCTTACGGGAGGAGCCAATCATCTCCAAGCCTTACTCCCAAGTCGACCCTTTTGTCTTAACTGTTCTTGCCTTCTGGCAGCTCTGCGCATGCGCCCACTGGGAACAGGCTCATACTGTTCTTCTGCCTCACTGGTATCAGACTCCAGAGGTTCTGGAGGCAGCACATAACTCCCAGATGGCCCTGGCCCCCTCTCTGCCTCCGATCCAGAGCCCTCGTCCAAGCCTTCCCCAGACTCCAGGACTGGCCTGTGTTCCACCCCAACCTCCTCACTGTCCAAATCTGCTGCCAGCTCTGCTGGCCGCTGTCGGGCCACAATACTATCTTTATTCCCAGGGTTTGTTCATTCCGATTGATGCATTGCTCTTAATCAAAACTCTTAATCTTCTTGTTAAGGCAGTGATAACTGTGGATGAAGTTCAGTAACCACCTCGGCTAATGAGGTATTTCCTCCGAGTTGGGCCCGCAACAGGTTTGAAGTTCATCCTCGCTTTTCCCCCCCTCTATGTTCTCTCTGAAGCTTTCATTCACCGCTTCTTCCCCTCCACAGCAAAAGACTGTCAATGAACATTGTAATGACACTCAAGGTATTCTGAGCAATGCAAAAATGCAACCCATCGTATCATCTACGTTTCCCACAGTTTGGTGCCAACCAGATCGTTGACCGATAGAGTTCCCCGTAGGAGCATCCCCACAGGGTCTGGGCAAAAATAAAAATAAAAGTCAAGGTGGCAACTGCATTGCGGTGCTCCTCCCATTGCACCTGCCATCTTCACCTTCCTGACTTTGTGAAGACCATCATTTCTTGGTGTTCTAGAAGGCCATACCAAGAACATCTGGCCACCACCCCTTTCAATTTCATATGATGGTGATTTGCAAGGTGCAATGGGGTGATCTGAACTCAGATTGAGATTCCCCACAGTTCTGTAACGGTTTTCAGACCCATAGGAGGTTGCCGTATGGAGACTCAAGTCGTCAGTCCATCTTCTTCTCTGCCAATGGTCAGTAGAACATTCAGAACTACCTAGAACTTCCTGGGTGTCGCATCTAATATTTTGTGCCTCAAATGTGAGTCCTCTTACTATCTGAGAAACAACAGGCAAGGAAATAGCCTCTAGGTTGTCATTTTAGCTTCTCATTCTAGAAGACAGCATGGTAGGAGGCCTCACTTTAGAACATCTTGACATTGTTTGCTCATTGACGACTGGAGTCTATTGGCAACCAGGGAGCATGGAGAGATTAGCTAGCAAGAAAATGATCCAGCAGCTCCCAATCTTGGAATCAATTATGTAGCCATGGAATTGAGAATAGCCCTTATGTTGAGGTACATCAAGTTCCAAGAAAATAGATGTAGAAAAAAAAAAGAAGAGAAGAAGAAACACATTCACACTGGATAGATTTGTCAATGATAATTAGTCATTACGGTTGTAGTAAACTTCCAATTTGAGACAGCCTTGAATACGTCCTGCTGGGGAAATGACCACAATGATTGGGATGTTTTATTGGGGGGGGGAATGTCTAGGTGGCCACTGTGGGAAGCTGAGATGATGCGCTAAATGAGGCATCTCTAAATGGGCACCATTTGATGTTCTGAGCCCAGGGTGGGAAAACGAAAGCCATCCTAGGTTCTTCAAAATTTTGAAAGGGTTGTTTTCCAAAGTGGATGAAGTCAAGTGGCTGGTCTCCAGATCTTAGATTTCAACTCCCGGCACTTCTCCACGCCTCTTCTAATAGGTGGTCTTCCCAAAAAGAGGTCATCCTATTTTCCAAAGGACCCAAGGGCAAGGCAAGAAACAATGGATGGAAATTAATCACGGAGAGAAGCAACCTAGAACTAAGGAGACATTTCCTGACAGTTAGAACAATTAATCAGAGGGAGATTTTGCAGTATCCTTCCCCTGGAGTGGGAAGGGAATGGGGATTTTGCAGTATCCTTCCCCTGGAGTGGGGAGGGAATGGGGATTTTGCAGTATCTTTCCCCTGGAGTGGGGAGGGAATGGGGATTTTGCAGTATCCTTCCCCTGGAGTGGGGAGGGAATGGGGATTTTGCAGTATCCTTCCCCCTGGAGAGGGGAGGGAATGGGGATTTTGCAGTATCCTTCCCCTGGAGTGGGGAGGGAATGGGGATTTTGCAGTGTCCTTCCCCCAGGAGTCAGGTGGGAATGGAGATTTTGCAGTATCCTTCCCCTGGAGTGGGGATGGAATGGAGATTTTGCAGTATCCTTCCCCTGCCACGCCCACCAACCCACGCCCACAGAACCGGTAATAAAAAAAATGAATCCCACCACTGTTGAGGATGCTGAGAGTTGTGGTGGGACACAGTTGGAGACCACTGAGTTGGGGAAAAGTGGCTCACTTAGGAACAACACCTGGCTGATCTTGACAGGAAGCTAAAAGGGGTCAGACCCAGTGATTCTGTTTGGGAGGCTACCCAAAAATCCACAAAAGAGTGGGGGGCAAAGACCCTTCCCAAAGAAACGAAAGAGCAAATCATTTCCATGCCTTTTATTTTTTGAGAAAAAACAGAGGGATGCCTCCATGATGGTTGAAATCATGGCCAAAAAGACAAGCTCATCTTATTTTTAAAAAACTAACTAGTATCGGGAAGGGAGTCAGGAAGCAGATGAGGAAAGCAGGATGTTTGTTTGTTTGTTTACGTTTTTATGCCTCCCCTCTCCCCCATCAGGTGAATCTGGGCGGCTCACAGCTTGCAAAGAGACAAATAGAATTGAAATATTAAAACTGCATGAGTTAAAAATTTAAAACTATATTAAAACCAGAAAAGGAAGACTGGGGGAATGGGGTCTTCTTACTTCATCAACTACCTCCAGGGATGAGTGCCTCTCTCGGGGCCTCAAGGCCCACAAGCGAAACTAGATTTTGATATCTTTCCTGAAGACTAAAACGGTGGGGACAGTACTCACCCCCAGAATAACAGAATAATGGAATTGGAAAGGAACTTGGAGGTCTCCTAATCCAACCCCCTGCTCAAGATGGAGACCCTAGAGCATTTCAGACAAGTGGTTGTCTCTTCTTGAAAACCTCCAGTGATGGAGAAAGAAGGGAGGGAAGGAGGGAAAGAAGGAAGGAAGGAAGACAGAATAGCAGAATAACAGAGTTGGAAGGGACCTTGGAGGTCTTCTAGTCCAACCCTCCTCTCAAGCAGGAGACTCTGGATCATTTCAGACAAGTGAGTGTCTCATCTTGAAAACCTCCAGTGATGGAGAAAGAAGGGAGGTTGGGAAGGAAGGAAGGAAGGAAGGAAGGAAGGAAGGAAGGAAGGAAGGCAGGCAGGCAGAATAGCAGAATAACAAGATTTGGAAGGGACCTTGGGGGACTTAATCCAATCCCCTGCTCAAGCTGAAGACCCTCTACCATCCTGAATAAACCTCTTCTTTAAAACCTCCAGTGTTGGAACAACCATGACTTCTCGTGGCGAGTCGTTCCACTGGTCAATTGTTCTCGCCCTCAGGGAATTTCTCCTTCTTTCTACATTGGATCGCTCCTTGGTTAGATGTAGTCATACCTAGACTCTAGTCCACCCGGCTTCCGTTCCAGCTTCCTCCAACCAGCATTGAAACTCACAGGCGCACATGCTTGGGAAGGTTAACTGAGGGCAGGACCAACCTGCCGATCTGCAACAGCTCCATCGGCTAGGACAGAGCCACACGCACCCGTCGCACCACCCTTGTTGTAGGTCTCGCGGGGGGTTTTTTTTGTTTTTTTTTTTGTCCACGGCCACCTGCTTTGCAAAGCGAGCCAGGTTTTTGCATTCTCGTTGGCTTGGGCCCCAGCAGAACGCAATTCCACATGGCATGCAGACAACCTGATTATCATTTGGAGCAGACTGGTCTGGTCTGCATTTCAACCAGGCGGCGCATGGGCCAAAGGAGATCAGGCAGGTGCCGTCTCCTGCTGAGGCGATTTACAGGGGTGTTTAAAAATACGGCCCGTAAATAAATATATCAGGTGACATCCGCTGAAGTGCAGCTGTCTGAAAGCGGATCGGAAGTCAAATGAGTATCATCACCCCAACCAATTAACAGATATCAAGTCGTATGAACAATACCAGCCTCAGCATAATGACAAGGCTTTTAACTCAATGTCAAGGGTTTCACCTGAGCACCGTTTTCAAAGGGAAGATGTGAGTTTAAATATTTCCTGCGCTGGTAGGAAACGTCAGTTAATGCACTCGGCTACCTGTCTTCCATTTCCTTCGGCTTTTTCAGCTCTTCTGCTCTGCCCTCCCTCTTACTCTGAGTAATCCGGTAAGTAAGCTTGCTTTGTTGGGAAGTAAGCGCTCCCTCCTTGGATCAGACCAGAAAGAAAGCAGCCACTCTTGATCGGTTTCCTCATGTTCTGGCTGAGGCTTCCCGAGAGCATGAAGCAAACTCCTGGTCCTGACAAAAAAAAACTTTTATTAATTCACAGTCATGAACCAATTAAGTGAACTAATTGTCTCCTGCAAACTCCACTCCCCTTTTGCTCCTCTTTTATTTCCTCTGGGAGGGGCCATTCACTGTCCCTTTGTGGCCTTACTCCCAAGTCAACCCTTGTTCCTCAGCTGTTCCCTTCCTCTGGCAACTCTGCGCATGCGCACACTGGTAACAGGCTCCAGCTGTTCTTCTGCCTCATTGATGTCTGACTACGAAGGAAGCTGATAACTGTCAGACGGCCTTGGCCCCCTCTCTGCCTCCGACACAGAGCCCTCCTCAGAGCCTTCCCCAGACTCCAGGACTGGCCCCTGTTCCTCCCCAGCCTCCCCATTGTCTGAATCTGTTGCCAGCTCCGCTGGCCACTGATGGGCCACAACACCTCAAGGCCTGAGGGTGACAGGCAGTGCTTGACTTCCCACCGTCCATTTAGTGATTGTTGGAAGTTACGGTGGCGCTGGAAAAAAATTAGTTATAACCGGTCCTTGCACTTTGAGCGTTGCTGCATCCCCCACAATTGCGTGAATGCAAATTCAGAGGTTGGGCAACCCTCGTGTTATTTGCGATGGTTGCAATTCACGGGGGAAATCGTGTGATCTCCACCTGCAATCACCTTTTGAGGCTTCCGACGAGAGCAGTCATTGCTTCGCTTAATAACGGGGACAAAAAGTGTTGCAAAGTCAGACACGACTTACTGAATGACGACATCGCTTCATGATGGGAGATCCTGTCCCAGTTGAAGACCACCTATATGTTTCCAGATAGGGCAGGGGTGGGATTCAGCCAGCTGTTTTTCAGGCCATTTTCAGGCTGGTTTTTTGGGCCATTTTTCAGGCAGGTTTTCAGGCCAAAAACAGCCCCCAAAATGGCCCGAAAATGGCCCAAAAACTGCCACGTGCGTGCCGGCAGCTGGTGTCCAGGTTTCCGAAGCTCTGGTGCACGCACATGCGCTTCAATGCACACACGTTCCGATTTGGCATCACCGTCTAGGGTCTCCTGCTTGAGCAGGGGGTTGGACTAGAAGACCTCCAAGGTCCCATCCCGCTGTTATTCTGATAAAAGTAAATAATGTTGATTGCTAGGGATATGCCCACTGACTTATTAAACATATCACGGAGAGGTGGGTTCATTGTTAAACCCATCTAACCAGTGGGAGTCTGGGTGGCAACTGAGTAGATGATCGGCTGCCCATGTTCCTCTTTCTAATTCCGTCTTGTCCTCCCCAAGCTCTTCTTCTCTTGGTGGTCTCCATCTCCCATTGACCAATTCATGGCAGATTTTACAGGCTGGGGAACTGTTCTCCAAAGCCCTGGGTGTGTGGGGCCAAGTTAGGTCATGGTGTGAAGCGAAGTCGTGTTGAGTGCAGCTCAACTCTCAAGGTCTTCAGAGCTTCCTCCCATGAGGTCTTCTTGGCCTCAAATGGAAGAGATTGACCAGGACTGTTTTCAGGGAGGCTTTTGACTTCCTGGTCTTGGATGGCTGTGATGTCCAAGGGTCAACCAGGGTATAGCTTTCCAGATCAACCAAGATCGGCTCGATGTGGCTCCTTAGCTGGCCCAAACTGACCTAGCGGCTGCGGTCATTCGACAGTGGTGGCTCCTTCTCCTTTTGGAACATAAGGGGCCTCCAAAAAGCAGGTTCCTTATGGTTCAGTTTAGGAATCTTATTTTCTGGGTGGGTGGGAATAAGTGAAAAAATTCTCAACAAATGAGCTTTCCCACTCCCCTTCTTGAAGACCCTGGGTGGTAGAAGGTCAGGCATGGAAAATCCAGAAGCCTTTTCTTTTGTTTGTTTGTGAAGGTGAATTCCTTCCTTCCTTCCTTCTTCATCTTTGACTCTTTCATCTTTTCTCTCCATCTCTTCCTTCCTTCCTTTCTTTCCCTTTTTCCTTCCTTCCCTCTTCTCTGCCACTTTTCCTTCCTTCCTTCTTTTTTACCCTTTCATCTTTTCTCTCCATCTCTTCCTTCCTTCCTTTCTTCCTTCTCTTTCACCCTTTCACCTTTTCTCTCCATCTCTTCCTTCCTTCCTTTCCCCTTTTCCTTCCTTCCCTCTTCTCTACCCCTCTTTTCCTCCCTTCCCTCTTCTATCATTCTCTTTCCTTCCTTCCTTCCTTCCCCCCCTCCAGCTCTCTGAAGAAGCCAAAGGGGGCCAAAACAGCTCCACACCCACCTTTCCTTGGCCAACCTACCCCTCCCTTCCCATTCCTTCCTCTCTCTCCCCCCTCCCTCCGTTTATTGCTTCAGCCACTTCTGCCTCCATCTCAATAGAGACCCTAATAAACGACCATCACTCAGATTTGGGGTCCCCCCTTCCTCGTTCCTCCTTTCCACGCTCCCCAACATCACTTCCTCCTCCACCCCACCCCATCCCGGTCCCTCCTGGCATTTGCAGCCCCTCCTCCCCGCTCCTCGCCTCTTCAACTCACCCCCCCCCCCCCGCTGCATCTTGGTTATTCTTTCGCGCTTAGCATCCTCTCCTCTTCTCCTTCCTCTCCACCTTTTCCTACTCCGCAAGTCAGAAAGAGGGAGAAGCGGGCGCCGGTCAGCGTCTCCCCTCTTTTTTTTTTCCTCCCCTTCGCGCGGCCCCCAAATCCGCGCCTCGGGGCGCGCTCCCTCCGCCGCTCCCGCGCGCGCGCTTCCGCCCCTGCCTGGCTCGCTCCCCACCTGCCCTTCGAGAGGAGGAGGAGAGAGAGAGAGAGAGAGAGAGAGGAAGGCGCGCCGGGCTTGGCTGCTGCAGACGGCCGAGGGCGGGGGAGGGATCCGGCCCGCAGAGGTGGGGAGGGGTCGCGCCCAGAAGCCCAGCCGGGCGGGCAGGAGAGGCGGCGGCAGCAGCAGCGGCGGCGACGCGCTTTTCGACCCGAGGACGGGAACGCCCGGCAGGGAGGCTGGCTCGCTGGAGCGGGCGGGCGGGCGGGCGGTGGTTGGGGAGCCGCCGCCGTCCCCGCCGCTGATGCTGCTGGTGCTGGTGCTGCCACCGCCGCTGCGCTGAATGGTGGCGGCCGCCGGCTGGAGACCCACCTTACCGTTTCTGCCCGGGCGAGAGGCGGGCGGCGAGAATGAGACATGCAGGTAAGACGGATTAGGGCGGGGTGGGGTTGGGTTGGGGGGGGCAGGGAGGGAGGGAGGCTCCTGTCGGCCGCAGGGGTCCCGCTGCTGTTTGGGGAAGAGGGGAGGGGGAGACCTTCCTGACTTCCAGACCCCCCTCCTCTTTTGCTCTTGGAGATGCTCGATTTGGAGTCGGGGGGAAGGCGGGAGAACGTTGCTTTTGGGGGAGATGGGGGGAAGGTTGGGGAGGGGGAGACCTTCCTGGCTTGTAGACCTCCCCCCTCTTCCCCCCCCCACCCCGTTCCCTTCCAGCCACCATACCCCCCCTCGATCCGGATTCCCTGCGCCTTCCTTCCCCAACTCCGAATTCTCCGAGAGGCTTGATTTGGAGTCCCTTGGGGGGCGGGGGGGAGAACGCTGCTTCTCTGGAAGGGGGACGTGGGGGGAAGGATGGGGAGGGGGACGCCTTCCTGGCTTGCAGACCCCTTCCTCTCCCCTTCCCCCCCACCGTTCCCCTCCCGCCACCATCTTCCCTCCCCTCCCCCAATCCGAATTCTCCGCGCCTTCCCCAATTCCGGATTCTTGGAGAGGCTCGATTTGGAGTCGGGGGAAGGGGGGCGCTGCTCTTGGGGGGTGGGGGAAGGTTGGGGAGGGGGACGCCTTCCTGGCTTGCAGACCCCGGACGGACCCCCTCTCCGTCTCCCCTCAACCCCATCCCCACCGTTCCCCTCCCGCCACCGCCACCCCCTCCCCGGATCCGGATTCCCTGCGCCTTCCCCAACTCCGGATTTGGCATCGCGGAGGTGCTCGGTTGAAGTCCGGGGGGGGGGGGGGTCGGGGGTCCCCCGGCGGGAGAGCCGCTCCGTTTTGCAACTCTGCTCTGGCTCCCTCGGGGTGCTTGTTTTTTTTGGTGGGGAGGGGGGTCGCGCAACCCTCCTTATCCGCGCCTGCCTTCGGATGCTGGACTCGTCTTTATTTGGGGGCTGGGAGCGCGGGGAGGTGCAGAGAGGGGGGGGCTATAAATGCCTCCTTCGGCATCACGGTTGCCTTTGTGAGCCGGATTTCGCAGGCGGGGGAGGGGGGCGGCGGGGGGGGCGCTGCTCCAATCCCAGTTGCTTCGGAGGGGCGCCGTTGGGCTCGGGAGGGAAGGAGGGGTATCGCGACCCCCTCCCCTCCTGGAGATTTGGTCCTCTACGCCTTTGGGGGGGTCCGCCCCCCTCCCGCGCCACCAGGAGCCGGTTTTTCGCCCCCCCGGAGCTGTAATGTGTCTTTTTTTTTTCGAGCTCGGTGCCTGCAGCGCGTTTGCTCCGAAGTTTGTGAGTACCGGGGATGGTTGGACGCCGGTGGGGAGGTTTGTTCTGAGCGGGGAGATGGAGTGGGGGGAGAGAAGGGGACAATCCACCTGTGTTTTCACCCACCGTGAAGGTGATCAAGGTGTGTGCGCTTATTGTCGGGCCCCCTCCCCTCCTTTCCTCATCCTTGGAAGAAGCAGCCTGCGTGCGCCAGAGAGAGGGAAGGCGCCTTTGATCTGTCTGTGTCTCCGGCGAGGGTTGGGTCCTGGGGAAGGGTACCCTTGTGGGGTTGGAGAGGGGGGGGCTTTGTCTGGCTTCCAAGGGGGGTGTCTTAGCCTCTGTTCTTACAGAGTGTGTTTGTGTGTGTGACTGTGTGTGTTGGGTTGTATTTGTGCCACCAGCTGCCCTCCTGATCCACCTTGGCTTGCTTGCTTTTGTGTGTGTGTGTGTGAGAGAGAGAGAGAGGGAGAGAGGGAGTGAGAGAGAGAGGGGGAAGGAGGGAGGGAGAGAGAGGGAGAGGGGGCAGAGAGAAGCTCTTGGATGAAAAGACCTGAATTGTTAATGGGAGTTGGGGGTCTGGACATGTTTTTTGGAGCACAGGGTGGGCTTTCGCTGAGAGAGAGGAGGGGAGGGGGAGGAAGAGGGAGGGAGGGAGGAAGAGGGGAGAGTGAGAGAGAAATAGAGAGGATGAGAGGGAGAGAGGGGGGGAGGGGGAGAAAGAGGGAGGGAGAGGGGGAGAGAAAGAGAGGGGGAGAGAAAGAGAGGAGGAGAGGAGGGGAGGGGAGAAAGAGGGAGCGAGGAAGAGGGGGAGAGGGAAAGAGGGGGGGAGAAAGAGGGGGGAAAGGAGGGAGAGAAAGGGAGAGGTAGAGAGAAGGAGAGAGGAGGAGAGAGGAGTGGAGGGGGAGAAAGAGGGAGGGTGGGAGGGAGAGGGGGAGAGCGAGAGAGAGAAAGAGAGAGGGGGGAGAAAGAAAAGAGAGAGGAGGGGAGGGAGGCAGAAAGAGAGGGGGAGAGGGAGAGAAGCTGTTGATGAAAAGACCTGAATTGTCAATGGGAGTTGGGGGGGTCTGGACACATTTTTTTAGAGCACAGGGTCAATTTTCACTGAGAGGGAGGGAGAGAGGGAGAGAGAGGGAGATCAGCTGAGACCAGCATAGTGGACAGTTTCCAAGAGCTGAAAAGCACATTTGGGGGGTTTCTTGGCTGTGCCCTCTTCATTTCTCACCCTTCTGCTTCGCCAGTTTATTTCCCATTGCAAATATCTTCCATCCAAGCTTCCCTTCTTCCTGTCTCTTTCCTCTCCCCCTTCCCCTCCAAAAAGGGGGCCCCTCTCTCTCTCCTCCAGGAGCCCCCTAGGTCACATTTCAAAGGTGCTGCTTTTTCTTGCCCAATCGATGGAGAACCATTAACTTTGGGGGCACTTAAGAACTGCACCGCTTAGTCTGGATAGGATGGGCCTCCCGGAGACCACCAGGTGGGGCCCCCAGAAGAAGAGGGGTACCTTTTGAGAAATGAGGAGGGGGAGGGCTTTTTCAGCGTGGCAACCAACCTCCAGATGGGAAGCTTGGTTTCCAAGCAGTTGCCTTTACGTCCCTCTGTCCTAACTACAGGAAATCAGGAGTTGAGATTCAGCCGGGATTTAAATTGGATGCTTGATTTAAGCGATGGCGCTGATGCCCAAATTGTTAGGCAAGGACTGGGGGTCTTCCTGTTTACCCCCTCCCTGAATTTCTTTTTCTCTGGTGAATGCCAGGAACTTCAAAGAGAAGCACCTAGGTGGTAATAAGAGCTTCCATACCCCCTTAACTCCATGGCAGTTCTTTATATTCTTTTGCCACATCTTTCACATTCATATTAACATGATTTCCCTACGTTTAGTATTATAATATATTGAGCATTTAAAACGTTATGGAACGCTCCATTTTTCTTCTTACTATCTTCTAGTAATAATATCATATCAACATTAAACATCATTATTCTCATCCTATACACACAAACAGTTTCCATCTTATTTACATCTCTAAGTGTGTTGTCTACTTATTTTTTTTTAACTTTCTTCATTTCCAAACTCCTTTTTTTCATTCTCCAACCATTGGTAATATATTTCCCATATCGTAGCGCATGGCAGTTCATTGATGCACTTAGTGAAACATCTCTGTGTGTGAATGGAGCGTTGCGGTGTGAGGCTGCTTCTTCTTCTGTTTGGGAAGCTTTAAAGTACAGAAGCAAAATTTCTGCTCTTCCTGTAACCAGAAGGCTTTTTCAGATATATAATTCATCGTCTTTTGTGCATAATGTCCAGGGTCAGATCAACTGGACAGGCCAGAGCCCCAGTCTTCCCCATCTGTAAAATGGGAGCCTATTTCTAATCATTTCAATAGATCTAAACATTCTACCCCCACCCTCTTTTGTTACTGGCAATTTCTACTGAACAACTGGCCTGACAATCTAACAGTCAATCGATAGATTGGTTTGGGCTAATTACTACTCGTAAATTACTTGCCTGTTACTCAAGATGGTGTTGGAATTTCTGATCTGCTGTATTTAAAAAAAAAGCAGAGAGAGAGAGAGAGAGAGAGAGAGAGAGAGAGAGAGAGAGAGAGAGAGAGAGAGAGAGAGAGATGCATTCTGTCACTCAGAACTGCAATCTTATATTACTCCCATGTTAGCATTTGGGCATTCTGATAACATTATAAAATAGAGCGCTAACTTTCTCGAAGTATTCAGAAATCCTATTTTCGGCTTCAGCCGTCAGGCTAAACCACAGTTAAGAGACCTTTAAAGAGCTTTAAGGGAATTGAATGGGGGCTTCCAGTTAGGACCTTTGTGGCTCTTTGAGTGTTTAAGGTTGCCGACCCCTGGTTTAGGATGAAGCATGCAGATACCTGGTTGCTGCTTGAATTGGACCATTCAGTCCAAGAAAAGGCCACTTTTATATCCATGGAAACTGGTGTTTGATCTTGGTTCATCTACAAGAGGAATCTCTCAGAATCCTTCAGGCACGATGAATGTTGAAAGCTTTACTTCCCATCTAGGTGCAAGGTGAGTGGATCAGTGCAGCACCACTGGAAGACTTGAAGGTCCAGGATGGTTGACTACACTCCTGGAGAAAATCCATCTAGCTGGTCACTAAGAGCTGACACCAACTTAATGGCACATGATCAATCTAAGATGGCCTTAGTAGATCTCCCAAAAAAACTAACCAGGTTACACTTGAATATTACTTGTATTCATTTTATGACTAGCCTGCCCCTCTACCTCCAAGGGATCTCAAATAATGTATATTTTTGGGAGGACAGCCCTCATGAAATTCCAGGTTATGATCCAGGCTGCAGAAGGGAAATCTCCCTCCACATGATTGCCAAGAAAACGATGACAACGCCATCTCCAGAAGTTCAACTTGGAAGAGTCTTTATTTCTCCCTGCCATCAAATCTTTGGATTTGATGGTTTCTCCACTTGGACATGTTCTATATCTTCTCCCTGACCCCATCCCCACCCCCAACTGCCCCAAGCCCCAATCAAGTCACTAAAAATTCATGAACAGGACATAAGAGACCTAAAAACCAGATGAAAATCCTGGCAGAATTTGGAACTTGAGTCTTTTCAGTTCCACAAGCTGAAAATATCTCCTCCATGCTGTCCCATCCAACCACATCAGTTCTCAATGCAGGACTGGCCTTTCTTCCACCAACATGATGCATCTCTGGGACACTAGATAACCATTGGTTAAGCGGTTTAGCCATAACTAAGAGAGATTTCCAGAATTACAAACTTCATGATAACCAGGTTTAAAGTCTGTAGAGATCCTCAGCCATCCAGATCACGGTTGTACCAAAGGTGCTTTTTTTTTTCAGGAGGCAACTGGACTTCCTTGTTTTTTCTTGGAAGACGTTTCACTTCTCCTCCAAGAAGCTTCTTCAGCTCTGACAGAATAGTGGGGAATGGAAGGATTTATACTAGTTGTAGACAGCTGGTCATTTGCATCCTTTTGGAGAGCTGTTGAGGCCACTTGGAGGTTTACCTGTGTCCTCAGGGTCACCTGAGTGGTGCAAATGGTTCCTGTAGTCTGCAGTTTCCCCCCTCTGGAAATCCATTCCTACTCCCACGCCATTCCAAGGGTCTTCATCCCAAATTGTACACTAAAAGTCTGTAGAGATTCTCAGTCCTCCAGGTCCTGGTTGTCCCAAAGGTGCTTTTTCAGAAGGCAATTGGACTTCCTTGTTTTTCTTTGAAGACGTTTTGCTTCTCATCCAAGAAGCTTCTTCAGCTCTGACAGAATAGTGGGGAACGGAAGGATGTATGCTCCTTTTAAACAGCTGGTCATTTGCATCCTTTTAGAGGCTTCCTGGATGAGAAGCGAAACGTCTTCAAAAAAATAAACAAACAAGAAAGTCCAGTTGCTTCCTTAAAAAAAAAAAAAGCACCTTTGGCACGATAACCGGGTTAAGGATTGGGAATAAAGCTGTGATGTTCAATCCAGATAGAAGTGCTGATAGAGCAGGAAGCAAATGTATATAAGATTGGGCTTTTTTTGTGTTGTTTTTTGCTTTCCTAGGAAATGTATTCGGCTTTTTAATTAAGAAAACATTCGATGCATCCAACAGAAGTAATGCACCGCAAGACGAAAGATGACAATGGGCTGTGATCAGCCATGCTTCAGTAACTTAACAAAAACTCAGCTGGTTTTGGGAGCTGCAGGGAGACTTGGTTCATATGTTTACCTTGGTTAGTGTCTTAGCTTCCGGTCCAAACCCAGATTGTTGGGTTTCTTTGTGGTTCGGGGTCCTAGGGAAACTCAGAAAAGGGGTGAATTTAGGGGCCAGGTTAAGCGAATTGTGCAAATACAACCAAGGAAACCAGGAAAACCTTAGATGGGAAAGAGATTGTGCACATCTGGGAAAACCCACATCTGGGAAAACAGGAACTGAAGCAGGAGAACATCAGAAAACAAGAGAGAAGGACAACTTGACTTTAGGCCAGCAGATGGAAGACAGTTGAGGCTGAGGGACCCTTGTTGCTCTCTGAACTTGGTTGTTTTCTTGCAGATGTTACATGACCCAACTAGGAAACATCATCAGTGCTAGAAGGGATTGTGGAGTAGAGGAGGAGGAGGACTGTGGAGTCACTGATACTCTCTGAGCTTGGTTGTTTTCTTGCAGATGTTTCATGACCCAACTAGGAAACATCATCAGAGTTGAAGCTAGAGATGCTCCAGATTGGTCAAGAATTCTGAAAAAGAGCTTCTGGACAAAGTTTCTCCAGATGTTCTTGTAGAGACATGAGGCAGAAGGTCACAATGTGGAATGGATCTCTTCCAAATGCCAGCCAGCTGTGTTTTATCCTTTCTTTAAAAAAAGCAGCCCACTCCCAAACATTGATTATTCTGTGATCTCCAAGCATGCTCATCCTTTTTAGACCACGTTAGGGTTCCTTGTTTCAGCTTTTTCCTTGACACATCCTTTTTTCCGTCAATGCTTACCTCCATCTTTTGTGTTCGTTGGCACCATTCCAAGCCATCTAGAGCAGTGTTTCTCAGTCGGCCAACCTTGAAGGTGGATGGACTTCAGCTCCCAGAATTCTGTAGCCAACGTGCATTCTGGGAGTTGAAGTCCAGCTGTCATCAAGTATCCAAGGTCGAGAAACACTGATGTAAAAGCTGGAGAAAGTAGAATCAGACCATCTCTCTCCTTCTGTGATAGGCCCAGACCAGGGAAGCGTGAAAGCCGCTGAGAAGTATCCCTCAGCTGTATTGGTTCCTTTTCTCTACTATAAATACCTGTGTGGAGGATGGACCACAACCTACAAATTAGAGCTCTTTGAACAAGCCTTGCTGGATCTGATCCAGTTGTGGTTTCAAAGATAATAGCCCCTGGCCTTGAATCATATGTCACTCTTTGAAGCATGTGGCTTTTCTTTTTGGCTGATTAAAGCTTTGCTTTGAGTATTTGGCTTCTGAAAAGGAGTCCAGATGAAGCCCAACGCTTTGGGAGAGAAGCTAAAGAGAGAAGCTTCTTCCCTGTGTTTAGTATATTGGAGATCCATTGCCTCTAATCTGGTAGGATCAGTAGAAACCGTAGACCATGATTTCTGGACCATAGGCCTCGTTATCTCTAACCTACTGACACCAGTAGTCCACAATTTGGGGGTGTGGTTTGATTGGTGAGGCGAGTTTAAATAAAAAAGAGGTCTCTTTAAATAAAAGGTTTTCAAGGAAATCAAAGTATACTTGGTTTATTCTAGTGTCAAAACTAAGCCCAATCATCCAGTGGTGGGATTCAGAAATTTTTATTACAGGTTCTGTGGGTGTGGCATGATGGGCATGGTTTGATGGGCATGGCAGGGGAAAGATACTGCAAAATCCCCATTTCCTCCCCACTCCAGGGAAAGAATACTGTAAAATCCCCGTTTCCTCTCCACTCCAGGGGAAGGATACTGCAAAATCTCCATTCCCTCCTCACTCCTGGGGGAAGGATACTGCAAAATCCCCATTCCCTCCCCACTCCAGGGGAAGGATACTGCAAAATCTCCTTTCACTTCCCACTCCAGGGGAAGGAAACTGCAAAATCCCCATTCCCTCCCAATCATCTGGGACTTGGGAGGCAGAGAATAGATGGGGGTGTGGCCAGCCAGAGGTGGTATTTGCCGGTTCCCCGAACTACTCAAAATTTCCACTACCAGTTCTCCAGAAGTTGGGAGTTGAAGTCCACAAGTCTTAAAGTTCTCAAGTTTGGACACCCCTGCCCTACCTGATTGTGTAGAAGGACCAAAAACTATGCTTTAAAAAAATAGCTTGACTCCCTCCACCATGTGCTCCATCAACTACTAGCAAAGGCTTTCAGCATGAATAAAGCTTTGATGACTATCTACACAAGAACGGTAGGAATTTTGGCTGGAGATGCTGTGACAGAAGAAAGAGAGAATTTGGGCTGGTCCAACACTGCCTGCCAACCTGCCCATCCAGGAATCCAGAGGCAGTGGTGAGATTATCCGTGTGACTCACCCAGGGGGCAATGCTCAGTTTCAGGATGGCTTGAGAAGAGAACTGGAGGAAACGTGGCTTGTATATGTTGAGGTCGGTCATTGTTGCAGATGGGTTGGAGTTCTTGGGAAATGGGGGATGTTCAAAATGTGATTGATTGTTTGATTGATTAATAAATAATAAATAAATGGTCCTCCCCTAACTGCCCCCTCAGCAGCCCTGCAAGCAATGGGAGCTTTTTTGAATCCTTTGCAGCAATGATACAATCATAGTTTTCCATTGTCTTCTTCTAGAAGAGGGATGGATTAATTGGTTGATCGTAGTTTTCCATTGTCTTCTTCTAGGATAGAGATTGATTGATTGGTTGATCGTAGTTTTCCATTGTCTTCTTCTAGGATAGAGATTGGTTGATTGATTGGCTGATTGATTGATTGATTGGATTTTCCAGTCTATCTTAGCCCTGAGGATTTTTCTAAGCATCTTCCATTCAAACAATAACCAGGTCTGGTCCTGCTTAGCTTCCAAGTTCATCCTAGGTTGGTGAGCTGTGGATCTCTGTCTAACTACAAGATAATTTGGGCAGTTGGAACTTTTTCTTTCCGCATCTCTGCTTCTGTCGGAGCCCAAAAATTGACAGCACCAAAACCAGTGATGGTCTTCATCCAGTTTGCACCATTTCGGGAGAACTGGTTGTTAACTTTCTGAGCAGTTTGGTGACCTGGTTGTTGGAAGAAATCATGAGGTCAGAGAACCGGTGATTAAATTATTTGAGTCCCTCCACTGACCAAAATGTCACATGTGAGAGTTGAACTACTGTTAAATAATGCCAACAATTGCAATGTATTCTGTTTTGGTTTGTTTGCTTGGTTTTTTTCCCCTAACTGCTGATATTTCAACATTTAAAGCAATTGTTTTCTAAACGAAGGGAAAACTCTTGTTTTTTTAGTAAGGCTCTCAATTCGGGATCTAAAATGAAATATGGGGTTTCCCCAACTGATCCGCTTTTTTGCTGCTTGAGATCAGGATTGTTATTTCCTCTTTTAAACAATGAACGATCTGAGATAGATAGGGTTTCAGAGATAATCAGCCTTAAGGAAACCGTAGCTATTTGAGGGTCCAACTCATGGGTCTACTTTGCACAAAAGATTTCATTTGAGTGCCTCTTAAAGATGGACATCAGAGAGAACTGTGGCTTGTTCAAAAATGGGAGTTGAGCCTTCTACATGTAGTTACAAAGAATTATACAAAGGAATCTTTGATGGATGATCATTCAGGATGGTTTATTTGCCCTGGGAAGCCATGATTTCCCATGACATCTGAATCAACCCATGCCTGGTATAAGAGTGCTTTGTTGTTAGTTGTGAAGTCATGTCTGACCCATTGTGACCCCATGGGCAACGTTCTTCTAGGCCTTCCTGTCCTCTACCATCCTCTGGAGTCCATTCAAGCTCACGCCGACTGCTTCGGTGACTCCATCCAGCCTCCTCCTTCTCTGTCGTCCCCTTCTTCTTTTGCCCTCAATCTTTCCCAGCATGAGGCTCTTCTCCAGGGAGTCCTTTTTCCTTCTCATTAGGCAGCCAAAGTATTTGAGCTTCCTCTTCAGGATCTGGCCTTCTAAAGAGCAGTCGGGGTTGTTCTCCTCTAGGATTGACCGGTTGGATGGCCTTGCAGTCCAAGGGACTCAATGCAGGACTCTTCTCCAGCACCAGAGTTCAAAGGCCTCCATTCTTTGGTGCTCAGCCTTCCTTATGGTCCAATTTTCACAGCCATCCATTGCAACTGGGAAAAACCATAGCCTTGACTAGATGCACTTTTGTTGGCAGGGTGATGTCTCTGCTTTTTAGTATGCTGTCTAGACAGATCCAAAAACCTGGTGGTTGGCTGTTTTTGGAGACCACTCGTTTTCTCTCTGCTGGAGAACTTCCTTCCTTTGTTCTGGAATCCTTCAACTCCAGAATTCTGGGAGTTGAAGTCCACGCATCTTCAAGACTGCCTAAGATGAAAAACACAGCTCTGCCCCTCCCCCCCCTAAAAAAATTGCTGGTCTCCCTGCAATGTATCTGTAATGCAGTTTCTTTCCTGGCACTCCTTGTTACTTGCAGCCTGACACGATGTGAACGGTCAAAAAGGATAGACTTCCATTTCAAGCACATTAAACGCCTCGCTTTTAAGATCGGGCGTTCTCCACTAACCCCGGAATATTAACCTCGAAGTCGCACCTTGTAGTGTGTCAGGCTTGTACTACAACATGGAAATTGACGTATCATTACGCTTTCATTTCACTTAGAGGCCTATTACGGGGATTTGTTACCACTCTCTTTTTCTCATCCAGGGCTCGGATTACACGGCAGCTAGCAAAAGAGCCTGGCAGCGACTTAAAATTCACACCTTCTGCAGAGAGGGAGTCAACAAAGAGAGTGGCTGGGGCTGCAGCTGCCTTCTCCTGACCTTCACCCCCACCCCACCCCCTGTTAGAGATGCCCCCACCAAAATGATTATTTTCCCAAGGAGTCCTACTTCTTGCTGTCTTCCTAACTGCATAAGGATGCGATGCCAAGAAGGGTTGGAGGAACAGAAATTCAAAGTACCATGGGTTTTGCTTGTAGCCAATGTAACAGTCACAGAGTTGGAAAGGGACCTTGGAGGTCACCTAGCCCAACCCCCTGCTCACGCACGAGACCTATACTGGGGATTCGAACCGCCGAACTGACGACCTTTTTGATCGACAAGCTGAGCGTCTTAGCTAAAGGCAAGCTACTCCAGTTAGTAGAGTGTCCTACTGTAAGTAGAAGTACTGCAAGAAGTAAGTACTGCAAGAAGGGGTCAAGCTATTTACCAAGGAAACCGAAGGCCAGAGAAGGAATAATGGGTGGAAACTGCACGCATCTACGCCAGAAACCCGGAAGATGCGCGCAGAAACCAGTTCATTTTTGGATGTGCGCATGCGCTGTGGGCAGCTCCTCCTCTGGGTTGAGGCCCAGGCCAACGTACGCACATGCTCCCTTTTCGGCACTTGGTGCCAAAAAGGTTCTCCATCACTGATCTGAAGCGGTAATTCTTAAACAAAGCATTAATTTGGGCAGATCCTGGGGGTTAAAGGCAACCATTGGGAATTGTTGGGTTTGTGAGCCAAGGAAGGATCCAAGATTGGGACTGCTGCTGCTGCTGAAACCCTTGTGTGAAAAACAGAGGTGTGTGTGTGTGTGTGTGTGTGTGTGTGTGTGTGTGTGTGTGTGTGTGTTGCCATACAAGACTAGGAAGAGGCCGAATGGGGTTAAACGATTTAAGGACCACTATTCCAAAGCATCTTCTTCCCCCCCTTCTGTGGGCCCGTGGACTACTTGGCAAAATCTAACACCACTGGGGACTTCAAAGTGGATAAGATCGTCAAAGCCATATATGAAAGGGTCAGACTAGTTGAATCCCCGACTCCATCACTGCAGAGAATCAAGGAGATGACCTTGAGAGGAATAGGCAAGAGCTGTTACATAAGCAAAGAAAAAAGAAACCCAACTGAAACATTACTTAACCTGAGAAACAAAACAGAATTACAGAACAGGAAGGGACTTTTGAGGCCTTCTAGTCCAACCCCCTGCCCAAGACTGGAATCCTTATTCCATGCTGGCTGTTCAATTTCTTCTTAAAAGCTTCCAGAGTTGGAGCACTCACAACAACAACAACAACTACTACTACTACTACTACTACTACTACTACTACTACTACTACTACTACTACTTCATCTCTCTCTTACTTCTCCCTCTCCCTTTCCTCCTCTTCTTCTTCTGCCTCCTCCTTCTCCCTCCTCCTCCATTTCTTCCTCCTACTCCCTCTCCTTTTCCCTCTTCCTCCTCCTCATCTATCATTCTTCCTCTTCCTCCTCTATTTCCTTCTCCCATTCCTCCCTCTCCTCCTGCTGCTCATTTATCATTCTCCCTCTCCTTTTCCTTCCTTCTCCTCTTCCTCTTCCTCCTTATCTCTCCTTTTCCCTCTTCTTCTTCTTCCTTCTTTCATCTCCCTCCTCCTCCTCCTCCTCTATTTCCTCCTCCTCATCTCTCTCCTTCTCCTCCTCCTCATCTTTCTATCTCATTCTCATTCTTCCTCTCCTTCTCCTTCCTCCTCCTCCTCCCTCTTCCTCCTCTATTTCCTCCTCCTTTTCCCTCGTCGTCTTCTTCTCATCCTCCTCCTTCTTCACCAGATACTTGCAAACAGAGTCATGCCCAATTTTACAACCCTTTCTGCCACCATTGTTAAGCAATCGGTACAGTCGTTAAGTGAATCCCACAGTCATTAAGCGAACCCAGCTCCTCCCATTGACTTTGCTTGTCCAAAGCCAGCTGGGAAGGTCACAATTGTCCTTCCCAGTAGCTGGCAGCGGAAGGGTGAGTAGAAGCCAGTGAGGCGCCCCTTGACATGAGTGACATCGAGGTAGCCACACCCACCCAGTCACATGACCACCTAGCCATGCCCACTCAGCCAGTCATTAGGCAGATCATATTAGTGGTCCGCGGGATTTAAAATTATGAATCTAGTGGTCCCGGAGATCTGAAAAGTTGGTGACTCCCGGCTTATAGGATGTTCTCAATTCCTCAAGTTTCACCTCCTCATTTCAGCGGAGGTTTTCCCTTGGCTAAGATTTAAGGACCTGGAGATAACCCTTCCCACAAGAAATAAGATTTTTTTTAAAGCTTTAGAACGATGCTTAGCGATCGAGACAAACTTAAGTATCGTGTGCTACAATTTTCCCCCGACAGAAGATGTTACTAAAGCTGTACACTGTGCAATCTTCAAGTGGCAAGTTTGTGGTGTTCAGCTTCATAAATCATTCTTTACTGAAACTCTAAATTTATTTATAAATTTCCAGCTGCAGCTCTTTTTTGGGTGCTTGCTCAACAAGAGCCACTTGTCACGGCTACAAAAAGAAACCGTCTCTAGCAGCGCCCAGCTTTGCTCACTTCTCACTCCCAGGTGGAGAAACTCTGGTGTACGCCATCTTCGACTGCAGAAAATAAAGGATGGATTTTAAATCCACGAATGCCGCGAGTCCTCACCTTACAGACACAACTGGAACTGGAATTTCCTTTGTGAAGCGAAGTGGTTGTTAACTGAGTGGCGCCTGATTTTACTACTCTTTTTTTTTGCCATGGTTGTTAAACCAGTCACTGTTGTTGTTAAGTGAAGCCTGCAAGACGTTAAGCCTCTGCTGGCTGGGGAATTCTGGGAGTTGAAGTCCACAAGTCTTAAAGTTGCCAAGTTTGGACACCCCTGCATTAAGCAAATCCAGTTTCCATGATGAAGCAGAGAAACTGAAGAACGCACAACATTTGCCAGTTCTCACACAAGGAGGCTGAAGTCAAGATACTATTATTATTATTATTATTATTATTATTATTATTATTATTATTATTATTATTATTATTATTATTATTATTATTATTATTATTCAATTTGTTAGCCGCTCCCTCTCCATGAAGGGACTCGGGGTGGCGTACAATAAATAAAAAGCATATATTATACAATTAAACATTACACGGAGGAGGTATAAAAATCACACAACAATCATTACAGTACATGGAAATAGTAATAATAAAATTAAGAATTAAAATACCCCAATATAAAATTACTAGTTTAAAAGATTGCCAGGAGGATTAAAATGGAACTATGGTTGAGCCAGGCCAGCTAGTTGAAAAAGGTGGGTCTTGAGTTTTGAACGGAAGGAGCGGAGGTCGGTGGTAATCCTAATGTCGAGGGGGAGGTCATTCCAGAGGGCTGGGCCCATCACAGAGAAGGCCCTGCTCCTGGGTGCCGCCCTTTGGCACTGCTTAGTGGATGGCACCCGGAGAAGTCCCTCTCTGTGAGAGCGAATTGGTCGTAGGGATGTATGGGGCAGGATGCGATCCCGCAGGTAGCTAAGATCTCACAATGAAGCAGAGAAACTGAAGAACGCACAGCCTTTAGCATCCTTTCTACAGGGATGTTGGGGCATGTTGAATCAGTGGCATGAGCTCAGATGATGCCTCCATCCCAAGCATCATTGAAGAGCAATGGCTTCTCTTGAAGCGTGACTTTCTTCCTGGTAAGAAAGACCCTGATTTGAGTTTCCTTCTCTCTCCTTCCATTCCTGAGTTGGCCTCAGTCCCATCTTTGCCCTCGGCTGTCTCCAAAGTGAGCCCAGGCTCTCTAAAGATGGATGGAGAGATGAACAATTGAGGTGAACGTTAATTGCCTTCCTGACCCGCATAATTGAATAAATGCTAATAAATGCCAGAACGGCCACTTTTTTCTCTTTAGTACCCGCAGAATACACGAAGCCCTATAGATCAATGACAAGGAAGGATGGTGCTTCGTTTTGAAGCAGCTTATTGGTCCACACTGATAGCAGAGAGAAAAAAGATGGAAGGGTCATCCATCTCTTCTGTCTAATCCATATAAAGTCATATCACTTAGCAACGCCGGGGGACAACGTCTCTATTTGATTTCATTTCCTTTGCAAACGACATTGGATTCAGATTTTGATCGCCTTCTCAATGGTAATTGAACATGAGAGCTTTGTGAGACCATATCTAATATTTGGTGGGGGGAGGGCAAAGGCATCCCACCTTGGATATACTGCATCTCAACCTTGACCCCTCCAAAAGGGCTGGACTTCAACTCCCAGAATTCCCCAGCCAGCATGTTGGACCAAGATGGACATCGGTTAGAGGAGGTTTGGACTGGAACTTCTCAAACCACATCTGAAGATGTCAACATTGAATCTATTAAAACATCATTCCCATTGACTTTTATATCTTTGGCTGGTGTGCCTGGCTGAGGAATTCCGGGAGTTGAAGGCCAGACAGCTTCAGTGTCTATGAAGGCTCTCCATCAACCAGGTCATGGTTGTCCCAAAGACGCTTTTACAAAAGTCAACTGGACTTTTGTTTTTTGTTTTCTTTGAAGAACATTTTGCTTCTCATCCAAGAAGCTTCTTCAGTTGCCTTTTGGACAACAGAGACAACAGCTACAAGTTGCCAAAGTTGAGATAAATATTGCTCTATTGCTTGGCATCATTTAGTGCACAGTTCCAGGACTATACAGAATACAGAATAGCAGAGTTGGAAAGGACCTTGGAGGTCTTCTAGTCCAACCCCCTGCTCAAGCAGGAGACCCAATATCATTTCACACAAGTGTCTGTCCCATCTCTTCTTAAAAACCTCCAGTGACGGAGTAGCCACAACTTCTGGAGTGTCGTCATTTAAAAATTTCCCTCCCTCTCTGCCCCACATTCCATATTAGATGTGGAAATCTTTTCTCGGCACACAAACTGCTCCTCTCTTGTGTTTGCCCTGTTCAGCTGTTCCGTTTATTTTACTTTAAATATTTATATTCTGCTTTTCTGTTAAATCATTGTGGCTTACGGTAAGCAAACAGAACAAGAAATAAAGGCGATACGAAAGGACGAAACTGAGAAAGGAAGTTATAAAGCAAATCAATAAGAACGATCAAAGAGCAGCAGTTAAAATATTAATGATATTAGCACATTACAAATGTAACTATGTTAATGAGCAACCGTAAAGAGCTAAGGACTCTGGCAGATGTTGATTAAGACATTCAAAGCTGCCATCTGAAATGCATAAAGGCCCTGAAATGAAACTCGTCATGATTTCTTTTTATCTCTCTGAATAAAGCTTGCTAGGTGCGGAGTTAAAAAAAAAAGTGCCATCAAAAATAGAAAATCTAATGGGAGTTATTATTTTCATATCTCCCATTTTGACATCGCCAGATGCGGTTTGAGAAGTTTCACTCTGAATCGTGAAAGGGTGTCCAAGTGGAAGAGAATATAGAATATTTATAGGTCAGGGGTGAACTATGGTGGTGCCCTTGAGGCTCTCTGAGCTTTGTGGTTTCCATGCAGACGTTTTATGGCCCAGCTAGGGAGCGTCATCAGTGCTAAAAGGAAATGGGGTTTAGGGAGAGGAGGAGGAAGACTGTGGGGCCTTGGTACTCTCTGAGCTTGGTTGTTTTCTTGCAGATTTACAGATTAACAGAGTTGGAAGGGACCTTGTAGGTCATCTAGTCCAACCCCCCTCCCCCCAAGCAGGAGACTCTACACCATTTCTGACAAATGGCAGTCCAGTCTCTTCTTGAAAGCCTCCAGGGATGAAGCTCCCACAGCTTCTGAAGGCAACGTCTGTTCCGTTGGTTGATTGCTCTCACTGTCAGAAGATGTTTCATCATCAAATTGGACGGCATCGCCAGTGCTAGAAAGGAGCAAAGCCCTCCTCCCTTCTAGCACGGATGATGTTACCTAGTTTGGTAACGAAACATCTGCAAGAAAACCACCAAGCTCAGAGAGCTCCAAGGTTCACGTTGGTCTGACTTCTTGCAAGACTCCGGGAGTTCCATGCATTTCTCAGCATCCCTTTCCAGGCAGTTGCGAATCGTGGGGGAAGAAGCCAATTCGAGTTGTCCACTTTTGTGTTTGCGCCAGACAGAGTTCTAGATGGCGACCATCACTCTTTTTAGATGTTCAGCAGCTGAAGATACAGAGGATCATGGAGACGTCCATCCCATCTCTTGTCTGTGGAGATTCTCAGTCGTCCAGGTCATGGTTGTCCCAAAGGTGTTTTTTTTTCCAACAGGCACCTGGATTTTGTTTGCCAGTTTTGACTTTTGAGAAAGCCCCTTTGGGACGCCCCGTGTCTCACTCCTCTGTCCCCGATTCTCCCATGTTGAGTGGGAAGCTCTGTAGACAAATTGAAATCAGAGTTGGCTGAATGTGGTTCTAGGATTCCATCCGATCTAGGTTCCAACCCTTCTCTATGGTTTCTTTAGGAAGAGATGCTCCTTCCTGGATTAACTCAGCAGTCAATCTCACTCAGTTGACCAGGAACCAGAGGTCGTATTCAGCAGGACAGTTCTGGAGAACTGGTAGTGGAAATTTTGAGCAGTTCAGAGAACCAGCAAATATCACCTCTGGCTGGCCCTGGCCCCATCTATTCTCTGCCTCCCAAGTCCCAGTTGATTGGGAGGGAATGAGGATTTTGCAGTATCCTTCCCCTGCAGTATCCTTCCCCTGGAGGGAATGGAGATTTTGCAGTATCCTTCCTCTGGAGTGGGGAGGGAATGGAGATTTTGCAGTAACCTTCCCCTGGAGTAGGGAGGAAATGGGTATTTGGCAGTCTCCTTCCCATGGAGTGGGAAGGAAATGGAGATTTTACAGTATCCTTCCCCTGCCACACCCACCAAGCCACACCTACAGAAGTAGTAAAAAAATTTGAATCCCACCACTGCCAGGAATCAAGTGTCAGATTCCAGACCGTCCCGCCATCTTAAAATCCCAGGAATGGCCATGGTTTGATCAAATTTGATAAATCAAAGGGTGGGGATATTAAATCAAATACTTCTCCAAAGCCATGAGGGATTTTTGAGAAGACCCCGGCAATCTGTTTTAACACATTCTAATTTGAAAGCTAGAGAAGGAGAGGATTATATGTATGAGCGCAGAGTAATCCTATTAGCTCCATTTAGTTTAAATGACTCATCAGGAAGGGGGGGGGGGTGAAAGAAAATCAAAGTTTCTTCTTCATCCTGTACTCAACCGAGACTTTCTAAAATGGGGCGACCAGCTTCCCAAGTGAGAAGGAACCGACTTGGCCCAGGATTTCAGTCTGAAGCCTTGTAGATCTACATTCCAAGCACTGCTAATTCACAATCCTCCCTCCTGCCGGTTGATAACTATATATACACACCCTGGCTGCACTCCTGGGTATTGTAAATTTGACCTTTAAAGACATCCGGCCACATTTGCAGAGAGATATTTGCAAAAGATGTCTCTTTTCTTTTCTTTTTTCCCCCCCTTCCTCCTGATTCGTATTCTCCCGCGACCCCTTTTCTCTCTCTTCATCTCCTCTTTTTCATCGCGCCGGTCGCTCTGCTGTATTTTCCTCATTAGTTTCCCTGGTGGCTTCTGAGAGAAAACCAGATTTACGCTCGCTGTTGGCAGAAAGAGAGGGTGGGTGGGGGGCTTAGCCGAGGCTGGAGATTGTGCTAATTCAGCTACAAACTGAAGGTCATGTTTTTAAAAATCTCATTCATATGTGTGTGTGTGTGTGTGTGTGTGTGTGTGTGTGTATTCCATTCATCCATCTATATCTATTTCTAGAGAGAGAGATAATCTATTTTTCTATCTCTATCGCTACCTATATGTCTGTCCATCTGTCCATCTATCTCTATCTATCTATCTATCTATCTATCTATCTATCTATCTATCTATTTATCTATCTATCATCTATCTATCTATCATCTATCTATCTATCTCTCAATCAATCTATATCTATCTATCTATCTATTTATCTATCTATCTCTATCTCTATCTATATCTATATCATCTATCTCTATTCCTCTATTATCTCTATCTCCATCTCTCTGTCTCTCTCAATCTATCTATTTATCTCTAGTTCTCCATCTATCTATCTATATCTATCTATCTATCTATCATCTATCTATCTATCTATCTATCTATCTATCTATCTATCTATATCTATTTATCTCTATCTCTATCATATCATATCTATCTATCTATCTATCTATCTATCTATCTATCTATCTATCATCTATCATCTATCTATCTATTCCGTTTCCCCAAAAATAAGACCTCCCTAGGTTATAAGCATATGTATGTATGTATGTATGTATGTATGACATGTATATATGTATGTATAAGCATATGTATGTATGTATGTATGTATGTATGTATGTATGTATGTATGTATGTATGACATAGAGAGAGAGGGCAGGGGTCTCCAACCCATTGTTCCTACAAAATGACTCTGGGCAGCTTGCAAAAGAAGTGGTCATAACTCAAGGACTACCTGCAGTCCATCCTGTCGTAAGTGATGTCGTCCATCCTACCAGATGTTAGTTCTTCAGGATGAGTAAAAGCGAGCTGGTTCTTCTCTCTTTTTTATTTGGAATGGCTTTCTCCATCCCTGAATTTCTCCCCTCTCTCCCACCCTCCCTCCCCCACCCCACTTTCATCAATATGCAAAACATGGACTTTCCCTCTCGTGTAATTACTGTTAATTTTATAACCAGCACCTTAACCAGATTGCTCTCCAGTGGGGAATTATTTCATCAGGCCACCACAAGGAAGTATTTTGACATTGTCTACTCTTGTCAGCTGGGATGCGGTGGCTCAGTGGCTAAGATGCTGAGTTTGTCGATTAGAAAGGTCGGCAGTTTAGCAGTTCGAATCCCAATGCCGCGTAATGGAGTGAGCTCCCGTGACTTGTCCCAGCTTCTGCCAACCTAGCAGTTCGAAAGCACGTAAAAAATGCAAGTAGAAAAATAGGAACCACCTTTGGTGGGAAGGGAACAGCGTTCCATGCGCCTTCGGCATTGAGTCATGCTGGCCACATGACCACGGAGACATCTTCGGACAGCGCTGGCTCTTCGGCTTTGAAATGGAGATGAGCAGCGCCCCCTAGAGTCAGGAAGGGCTAGCACATATGTGCGAGGGGAACCTTTACCTTTACCTTGCTCTTGTCAAGCTGTGAGGGTTTGGGAGTTGTTTGTCTATGTGCAGCCAAAGGGCTCAGCTAGACAAAGCCCAGGACCAAACTGGATCTTTTCAATGTCTAATTGCTGCAGTGAGATTATTTCATGTTCCCGAAAGGCAAAGATTTGACATTATGGATGGTGAAATTGACAGCTCTCAATGGAATTGATAAATTAACTTCTTTGATTAGGAAAAAGGTTCCATATCTGTTTATTGATGACTGGAAACCTCTTATGGATCTGGGGTATTAAAATGAGGGGGAAAACAAACTGGTGATTTATGGTTTTGATCTGCAAGCAAGCTGCCTGTATATAAACAAATGCCTCTCCTTTCTAACATGGATGATGTTACCTAGTTGGATAATGAAACGTCTGCAAGAAAACAACCAAGCTCAGAGAGCACCAAGGACCCCACAGTTCCTCCTCTTCCTTTTCCTTCTTCTCCTCCCTTTCTCCTTGTCTTCCTCCTCCTCCTCCACTCTACAAACCCTATTCCCTTCCGGGCACTGCTGATGTTACCTTGTTGGGTAATGAAACATCTGCATAAAAACAACCAAGCTCAGGATCCAAAAATTTTCCTCCTCTTCCTTTTCCTCCTTCTCCTCCTCCTCCTCTCTGCAAATCCCCTTCCCTTCTAGCTCTGATGATGTTCCCTAGTTGGGTCATGAAACGTCTGCAAGAAAACCATCAAGCTCAGAGAGCACCAAGGACCCCACAGTCCTCCTCCTCCTTCTCTTCCTTTTCCTCCTCCTCGACTCCACAAACCCCACTCCCTTCCAGCACTGATGATGTAACCTAGTTGGGTAATGAAACATCTACACGAAAACCACCAAGCTGAGAGATCATCAAGGACCCCACAAATGTCATTTTATGGATGCTTGGATGCCCATGGTGGATTTCGGTGACCGATTTCACCTTCTCCCCAATATATCCACCCATGGCGAACAGTGATCTGGAAATCCAGAGCAGCCCTGGCGGAGATACGGTGACGAAGGTGGCAGGGAAGCATTTCAAAGATGCCATCGATAACATGCAAACATCCAGAGCAGACATTCCTAAAAGCAAGGCAACTTGACCACGTGGTCTGCTCACCTCATCCGAAGCCATCAGTGAAAGGTGAGCGGGGGAAAAAAGAGAGATGAGCGTTGAAGGGTTCTTATCCTTGTCACGTACCGGTCTGTTCTGTCGAATGCTGATCCCAGAGGCACAGACTCGGTTTATTCTTCTTGGAGAAGAAAAGAAAAGAAAAAAACCAGACATGATTCACGATAGAACTGAAGAGACCTGAGCTGAACACAATTGCCAAGGCCAGACTACAATTAGTCGATGAGTGACCTTCGAAGTCCTTCTCTCCCCATCCTGGGCTTCGAACGACCAGAAAAATAATATATTAAACCATAGATCCGTGAGCCCTTTAAGAAATACAGAAATATCTCTTTGGCTGGGCTGTTGTGTTCTGCCTCGGAGTAATGGCAGCCTTGGTCTTCATTCAGCCCATTCGGAAATGGCCAGATTTAAGGTAGTCCTCGGTATACGACCACAATGGAGCTTTTGGAGTCATAACTTTGAATGGCAACCAGCCCTACGTCAAGGCCCACCTGGCAGGATCTAGGATGGCTTGTTCATCTTATATAACAGCTAAGATTAGCCTAAGATTAGACTTGATGGTTTGATAGTTCATCTTATCAGAGGAACTTTGCCATTGTCTTAACACTCAGCCCATCGTGTTAAGCCAGCATTTGGCATAAACCTGGGTTTAGCAGGTTATGTACTCACTAATGTCTGAGTAACCTGCTTAGGGTTTCGTATCAGTGTTTCTCAACCCTGGACGATTGGAAGATGTGTGGACTTCAACTCCCAACCCCCCCCCCAGGCTGGCTTCAACTCCCCAGACTTCAACTCCCAGAATTCCCCAGTTCATGCCTCTTCCAGCTGCCCAGGTTAGAGAAACACAGGTGTATCTTATTGTATGAACTCAGGAGACAAACATCTGTTTTCAGCAATGCTGGAGAAAAGGACAGAGCGAGGATGGTAGAAACATTTATTCCCCAAACAAATGGAATGGAATTGAATTGAATTCTTTATTGGCCAAGTGTGATTGGACACACAAGGAATTTGTCTTTGGTGCAGGTGCATATTTCTACATAAAGAGAAATAAAATATAATACATTCATTATGTAGATACAACACTTAATGATAGTCATAGGTTACTAATAAGCAATCAAATCATACTAGGAAACAAATAAAACAATATAAAATTTAAAGATACAAGCAACAAGGTTATAGTCATAAGTGGGGAGAGATAGATACTAGGAAAGAAGAGAAGAAGAAGAATAGTAATACAATCTTGGTAGATAATTTGACAGTGTTGTGGGAATTAGTTGTTTAGCGGAGTGATGGCAATCAAACACTATTATTTCAAATTTTTCTTGGTCAGTGTTCAATGAAGACAAGAAACCTGCATCTGAGTAGAGTAGAGTTGAGTAGAGTAGAGTAAAATAGAATAGAATAGAGTAGAATAGAATAGAATTCTTTAAGTATGATTGGACACACAAGGAATTTGTCTTCGGTGCATAAGAATCATAAGAGACAACACTTAGTGATAGTCATAGGTTGCTAAATAAGCAATCAAACCATACTAGGAAACAAATGAAACAATATAAATCGTAGAGATGCAAGCAACAAGATTATATTAATGAATCGGACGTCCTCCCACAAACCCATATTTCAATCCAAAGCTACCAGACGACTCATCTCTTGTTTTCCATGCGGTGTTTTTTCACCAGTTGCATTCTGTGCCAAGGACGAAACGAAGCAAATGTGGCCAAACAGAGTTTGTTTTCCTCCCATCGCTTTTATTGCGGAATGGAACAATAACAGCAAATATGGATGGAGCAATCAATAACGCAAAGAGCAACCCGCCCGAGAATAGCCGTCTATGGAAATAACCACAGAGGCGGAATAGCTATCATCACCCTCACACTTGAGTCTTGTCAATTCCGTTCCTTCCCAGTTCCACCTTTCATCCCCTCCTTTTTCTCTAGATATTCCCTGGGGCCATTTTTTTAAAAGAAAAAAAATGATTTAGGTTAATTCTCGCAGAAGCAGAGGGAGGGATGGGAACCCAGCTTTGAGGGAAAACATGCCAAAGAAGAGAAGGGAGAAGGAAGGAGAGAAACCCTCTTTTCCTTTTAGATTTTATATTCTACTTTTTCAAACTCCCTACAACAGCCCTTGAAAAAAAGTCTACCTTTCAGACCTATGACCATTTCCCCCTCGCACATACTGTATGTGCTAGTCGTTCCCAACTCTAGGGGGCAGTGGTCATCCCCGTTTCAAAGCCGAAGAGCCAGCACTGTCCAAAGACGTCTCCGTGGTCATGTGGTCAGCATGACTCAATGCCGAAGGCACATGGAACGCTGTTCCCTTCCCACCAAAGGTGGTTCCTATTTTTCTACTTGCATTTTTACGTGCTTTTGAACTGCTAGGTTGGCAGAAGCTGGGACAAGCAACGGGAACTCACTCTATTATGTGCCGCTAGGGATTCGAACTGCCGACCTTTCTGATTGACAAGCTCAGTGTCTTAACCATTGAGCCACCGTGTCCCTAGACGACCGTTGCAGCATACCTATTGTCATGGGATCAAAATTCTCAGCACTTGGCAACTGACTCGTATTTATGACCGTTGCAGTGTCCCAGAGTTATGTGATCATCTTTTGCAACCAGCAATGGGGAAGCCAGATTTAACGACTGTGGGGTCCACTTTTAACAACTGTGGCCAGAAAGGTCATAATTCATGTTAACAACTGTCTCACAGTAACATAAATTGTGTGCTCAATTGTGATCATAAACTGAGGGCTACCTGTATTCCCATCATGATGGTTTGGTGCTGTGTCAGTCATCGTGATATGATTGAGAAGATTATCCGGCAATCAAATATAGAATATGGAATAGCAGAGTTGGAAGGGACCTTGGAGGTCTTCCCGTCCAACCCCCTGCTTAGGCAGGAAACCCTGCACCACTTCAGACACATGGTTGTCCAATCTCTGCTTAAAAACCTCCAGTGTTGGAGCATTCACAACTTCTGGAGGCAAGTCCTTTCACTGGTGAATTGTTCTAGATAGTGTGTTGGATTTAGGAAAAGTCCCGAAAAAGTGGAACGCATCCAAACTGGACAAATTAGATGAAAAGAAAGGTAGAAATTCAGTTGGATGGAGAAGGGTGGAGAAGCTGAGCATGTTCAGTCTGGAGAACAGACAATTCCGTGAGCAGATGTGATGGTTGCCTTTAAATAATTGAAAGATTGGCCTAAGAGCAAAAAGGTTCTGAGTTATTCCCTGAAGCGAGACTAGAAATAGTCAGAGGAAACTTCAGGAAAATAGATTCTGACTCAACAAGCATCTGACAACAAGAGTCATTCCACGGTACTCTTGATGGTGGTTTGTTCCCTTGTTGGATCATCAGCCATCATGGGTTGTTGGGTCAACTCCAGGCCTACCTCCAACTGTGGATTTGGTTCAGATGAGCCAAAAGATTTCTTCTGAAATAATGATGGGGTCCCCACAGCGGGCAAACCCCTAACATGGCTTGTTGGGTCGTGGGCTACATCCTATATGAACTTGGGTCTAGGGCAACTCGCCATTGGGATGAGAGTTACACTAATATCAAAGAAATGGTGGAATAAGATCGCTAAAGAAAGGACGCCAAAGGAGGGACAGAATGAAATGTGAAGGACAAAAATTAAAACATGTTTAAAATGTATTTTAAAGAATGAAAATGGAACGGCTAAATTGCACCGCCGGGAGTTTTCCTGCAGCAAGTTGGCTGCATTGAGCTGGCCGCAGTGAATTGACCACAGCCAAGTGGCTGCGTTGTGTTGGCCAGGATAAATTGTCCCATTCCGTATGAACCCACCCCTACAGTTTGCAAAGGAATATCTGTAGCTTGGTACCTTGCGTTAACCAGGCCCCACAAACCAGGATTTTTTTTAAAAAAAATATGGCTTAGCGTGTTTTGTGCATTGGTTCTGGGAGACGATAGCGACGTGTGTTTGGCGAGACAATCCTGCTCGCTTCTTCTAGCACAGCCAAAAAAGGGTGAAATCTCCACTCTCCATATTGGAAAGCTGCCAAGGTAGATGTGTGTGTGTGTGTGTGTGTGTGTGAGAGAGAGAGAGAGAGAGAGAGAGAGGGAGAGAGAGAGAAAGAGAGAGAGAGGGAGAGAGAGGTGGCACATACATACACACACACACACACTCAACAATGGTGGGATTCAAAAATTGTTACTACCAGTTCTGTGGGCATGCTTGGTGGGCATGGCATGGCGTGACTTGGTGTGCATGGCAGGGGATGGATACTGCAAAATCCCCATTCCCTCCCGATCAGCTGGGACTAAGGGCAGGGCCAGCCAGAGGTGGTATTTACCGGTTCTCCAAACTACTCAAAATTTCCGCTACCGGTTCTCCAGAACTGGTCAGAACCTGCTGAATACCACCTCTCTCTCTCTCACACACACACACACACACACACTTCAGGTTGTCCTCGACGTACGACCACAGTCGAGCCCCAAATGTTCATTGCTTTCCTAAACGAGTGTCTCTTCCTTCTTAGGGCCTTTCTTGCCGGAGTTGTTAATCACTGCAGTTCTTAAGCTCGTCGCATGGTTGTAAAGTGAATCTGGCTTCCCCACTAGCTTTGCTCCGTCAGACGGTCGCAAAAGGGGATCATATGACCCACCCCTCTCCTCCCAGGACATTGCACCCATCATAAATATGAACCAGTGGCCAAGAATCCGAATTTTCATCCCATAACCATGGGAGATGCTGCAACGGGTGTCAGCGTGAAAAATGACCATTCGGTCAATTGTTCAGTTCCATTGTAACTTTGAACGGTCACTAAATGAACCGTCATATGTCGAGGACTACCTTTATTCTAAAACATCTCTTGCTCACCGTCATCCAGTCTTATTCAGCAACCTGGAAGGCTCAGCTAGCAATTCAGCACCATGGTTGCCCAATTATTTTTTTCAGTAACCCTCCGGAGCTGCAGTAAGAGTGATACAACTTCATCCCTCTGCATAATTTAAGCGGCATCCCATTAATTAGTGGTTATTGGGGAGATATGTCACGAATATGCAAATGCCTCTCCCAGATTCCTTCCCACTCTAAATTAAACATAACGAATGGAAAGCCATTCTTAAGTCTCTTAATGGGCTTCTTACTCAGCTAGGACCCTGCCTCTGTCTCGCTTTCTTCTTGGGGAGATCAGTTGTCCACCGTGGACAGTTTAATGGAGGCATGTTAAGATTTGTGAGTTTCCTTGTCGTTTTTTTTGTCTCTGGTTTCCACAGCCTTGGCAAGCTTGATGGGATCTGTAGATGGGAAGGCCAAACAAGGTCACCATTTTGAGAGAGCTCCACCTTACAGAACCTGTCCCCCAACCTGAAATCAGAAATACGTGGTAATAGAATAGAATAACAGAGTTGGAAGGGACCCTGGAGGTCTTCTAGTCCAGCCATCTACTCGGGCAGGAAACCCTATGTCATTTCAAACAAATGGTTTGTCAGGGTTCCAGATAGCATCCAAAATTAAATCAGAGTCCAAGGCAAAGTGTTGCTCAAACTTCCAATTTATGAAGAGAGCCCTGTTGGCACATCTGGGAAACCTTGAATCTGAAAGCTTCCCGGTTTCCCCCACCCAGTTGAAAGTTCAAGATCTTGCCCCCCACACACCCACAAGTCCATCCCATGGTCCGATCTCGCACTGCCATGCTGGCAGCTTCCACCCATTCCGTTCCGGTCAGGTGCAGAGGTGCAAAGATAAAGGATGACCTTGGCTTTCTAGAAAGAATGTTGTTATGGCTACATAGCATCTCACTCCTTACAATCCCATTTTCCCACCCTAGAAAATGTATAGTAGAATAATAGAAAGTGTGGCAGGCCAAAGGTCCAAAAGAAAAGAGGGCTGCAGGCCTGGCACGGTTGTCCAACATCTTAAAAACATCCAGTGTTGGAGCATTTACAACTTCTGGAGGCAAGTTGTTCCACTGATTCATTGTTCTGACTGTCAGGAAATTCCTCCTCTGTTCCAGGTTCTTTCTCTCCTTGATGAGTCGCCCCCCCCCCCCCCCATTGCTTCTTGTCCTACCCTCAGGTGCCTTGGAGAATAGCTTGACTCCCTCTTCTTTGGGGCAGCCCCTGAGATATTGGAAATCTTGGACTGGCATTTAAATTGGCACATTCTGTACACAAAAGACGTCCACTCCTGCTCCGTTGTAAATGTCTACTTTGCACAAAAGATGTGGAAACATGTTTGCTGGAAGAGAACATTTCCTTGCTGCTCTCTGAGCTTGGTTGTTAACATTCTTGCAGATGTTTCATAACCCAACTAGGTAACGTCATCTGTGCTAGAAGGGAGTGGAATTTGCAGAGAAGAGGAGGAAGAGGACTGTGGGGTCCTTGTTGCTCTCTGAGCTTGGTTGTTTTCTTGCAGACATTTTATGACCCAACTAGGTAACAACATCAGGGCTAGCTTAGCAACCAAGCTCAGAGAGCGACAAGAACCCCACGGAAACAGATTTGACCTGACAGCACGCATCTATCAATATTGACCTTCAGGTCAAGCATAAAGACAGCTGACCACAATTGGGTGCTGCCTGATATGTTGGACCACAGATCCCATCTTCCTCAGCCCACCTGCTAGCTTAGGCTTCGAGCCAACCTCCCTCCCTCCAGTTCCCTTTTTAGATCACTTCTCCTCCGTTTTATCTAACCTAGTTTTTAAACCACTTGCCTCGAGTGATGAAACTGTCAGCGTTTCTCATGGGAGATGATTCCTCAGCCTTCTCTACCTTTCGCAACCTGGAAGGATTTTAGTTTTTCTTTTCCTTTCTCTCAATTTCTCCCTCTCCCAACTCGTTTTGCTCTCGATAGAAAACACGGAAGCCCTTCTGCACTGCAGTGGGGGGGGGGGGGGAAGATGCTTTGGTCTTGCAGATATGGAGAACATCAAAAGGCAGAGAGGACATTATCACAGAACACTGTGCTCTTTCCTCAACATAAAATTGATTTATTCCCCTTGTCCTGCTCCCTTCCTCATATTTAGGAGATCTCGCCTCGCCACAGCCTTTGCCGAGCTGTCGGGCCAATTGCTTTCGAAACGTTGCACAATATCGAGAGGTGCGTTACCTGAGGTGCATGAAAAAAAAATGTTACTGGTGGAGGAAGGATAGTAATCATCTAAGCTGGAGAAGACAATGGGGTGAAAGTGGTTTCCAAAAATAGTGTTCAAAATCCAAACCTGGGCAGAAAGAAAACAGCTTTTTTTTAAAGAGATAAAAAAGAATTGTATTAAAGTTATTGTAGCAATAATACTTATACACCCCTTGTATGTTTTACAGCTGGGTCTAAGCAGTTTACGGAGTCAGTCTGTTGCCCCCCCAACAATTTGGGTCCTCATTTTACCCACCTCGGAATGATGGAAGGCTGAGTCAATCTTGAGCCAGTCAGGATTGAGCTGCTGGCAGTGGGCAGAGTCAGCCTGTAATACTGCATTTTAACCTCAGGGAGGGAGGGAGGGAGGGAGGGAGGGAGGGAGGGAGGGAGGGAAGGAAGGAAGGAAGGAAGGAAGGAAGGAAGGAAGGAAGGAAGGAAGGAAGGAAGGAAGGAAGGAAGGAATATAATATTAGCACTTAAGACTTATATACCTCTTCACAGTGCTTTACAGCCCTCTCTAAGCAGTTTACAGAGTCATCCTATTGCCCCCAACAATCTGGGTCCTCATTTGAAGTATGGAAAGCTGAGTCAACCTTGAGCCAATCAGGATCAAACAGCTGGCAATCGGCAGAGTTAACCTGCAGTACTGCGTTTGAACCACCGCTCCACTGCAGTTTATATCCTAACATAATAGGGGACCAAAGGTTGAGTCTTCCAAGTTCTTGGACTCGTGCTGGGACCCCTCCTCAGGGAACTTCTCTGTAGCAGAGTGCGCTTTAAGCTATTCTCTGTGTGGTATTTACAGAGCCCCTCTGGTTGTGTGTGTTTTTTCATTTGTTGATTGAGTGTTGATGGCTGGCTATTAAGTCATTGGCTGTTGTTTCCTTCTGCCCTTGCCTAAATATTTGATAAGTTGGTGATAAATCACCACTCCTGTTGACTGACAAGGGGCCCCATTTCCCAGGCTTCAATCCCTTCCCTGGCTGTTTTTGCACCTGCTCGTCCAACAATCATAGTAGCTGCAAAATAATGTATATCCTTGTTCATTGCAAGGACAGACATTGCTACCAATGAGTTCGGGTGTCCTCATCTGACATAACTTTACTTTGTTCTACGTTGAGCGCAAAATCCAGAAGCGGTACCCGAGTAGAAGCAAAGGCGCACGTGTTCTTTTCTCTAATTAAATGTTGCCCTTATTTCTGCTGCCGCCATCACTTTTCCTCTCCGTTCTTCTGTTATGGCGATTGATGTTTGCATTTCTGTGCATGTAGAGTTCTTGCTGCAGGCAACCTATACAATAACAGAGGTCCCCAAAAGAAATGATTTTTTTCAAACTCTTGATCAGGAAGAAAACAGCTTGAAGTGAAACAGAACAATTGCATTCCCCCATCAACCAGGATTCAGAACTAGGCAGGAACTGACCGGAATCTCAGCATTCATTTTACGTATCTGGCTCCCTCTTTTAGATAAATGTCAGCCACAGAGCTAAGAATCAACTGGTATGAACTGAGTGGTGGGATTCAGCCAGTTCAGATTAGTTCGGGCCAGTTCGGCCGAACCGGTTGTTAAATGGCTGGCTGGTCCTGTCCCTTCCTGCCCTGCCCATTCCAGGAGTCCCAATTCACCCTGTTTTGGCTCCCAGGTAAGTGCAGGGAAGCCTACTATGCCCAAAACGGGGCACGGGGGGAAGCACTCCACCCTCCCTGTGGCCTGTTTTTGCTCCCGGGGGGGGGTGCCTGTCACACACCCTGGCCATGCCCACCCACCCACCCACTCATTAGGGCAGAGAACCAGTTGTTAATGTTGGGGTTCCCACGGATACCCTTAATGAGCTCATGATCAACCTTGGGGAAGCTACGCGTGGCTTGCGCTTCTCAACGATGCTGCTGAGGTGCTCCATCAGTTCTCCCCACCTCCTGCCCATGGCAACTCGAGAGCAGGTCATGAATGCTTTACGAGTTGACAGTTCAATGATTTGAATCCCACCACTGGGATGGAACTGGTTTAACCACTCTTTTTCCAGTGCATCAAATGACCTGTTTTGAAACACCAGTGAAATAATTGTTCTTCATGGTTGCAGAAGAGGGACAGCCATATGGAGAGAGGAATCTTCACTTTTTTTGTACCCGATATCAGCAGGTTGAGCTCTTATTTGCATTTTGCATCTTTTTTTTTAATGTGAAAGGCATTTATTTTCGGTTCTTACCTACTTCAGCAATAGGCAACCGGTGCCCTCAAGATATTTTGGACTTCCGTTCCCAGAGGCACTAATTCGGCCAAGGATCAGGGATAATGGAGTCATAATTCAAAGGATATAGAAAGCCCACCTAGGTTAGGGCTGTTTCTTAATCAACTAGCCTATGACATTTTTGCATCCAGATTGCTTTACTTCTGGTAAAATATTTATTACGGTTCCAGCAGAATGTTGCCGAAGTAATTAAGAAACCACACAAACACACGCAGCGAGGCACACACATTCAAATGGAGCTTGTGTTGTTGGGCGGAATTGATCCACAGAATAATTCAATTCAGCAAGAGTTTGTAAGAAGTAACGATTAGACATGGGGGGGAAAGGAAAGGAATCGGTGTACCATATTGTTAGAGGATGTAAAAAGCATGCCTACTCTCCTTCAATCACACACAAGTAATCAAGTACCTACAAACACACACAGAGAGAGAGGCAGAGGCAGAGACACAGAGAGAAAGACAGAGAGAGGGAGAGACAGAGAGAAAGAGAGAGAGGGAGACAGAGAGAGAGAGAGAAAGAGAGGGGGAGAGAGAGAAAGAGAGGGGGAGAGAGGGGGGGAGAGAGAGAAAAGACAGAGAAAGACAGAGAAAGACGTAGACAGAGTAAGAGAAAGAGGGGAGAGAGAGAAAAAGGGGGAGAGAGACAGAGACAGAAAGAGAAAGAGGGAGAGAGAGAAAAGAAACACAGAAAGACAGAGAGAGGGAGGGACAGAGAGAGAAAGACAGAGGGGGGAAGGAGGGAGAGTGAGAGAGCATGCATTGGAGAACATCTCCACTGCCAATCTGCTCCAATCCTCCTGGGTTCTTGGAAGATCAATCTGGTGCCACTGATTGCTTTAGACTTCTCTCCAGGGTTACAAAGGGAGCTGAATCTACAGTCACCAGACTAAGGAAAAACCCATTGAAAGCACAGTGGATTCAAATAACAACCCCCCACCACCACCAAGCACATTAGCCTTTGGATCTGTGGCGCCTGCCCTCTGACCTTACCGCACTGTTTCTTCCTTGGGTTAAAACAAATACACAGCATGTATAAAGGCAAGGTGGTACGAAGCCGATACCAGAACTCTAAAATGTATTTCTGCAAATGAGTTTGGGGGCCCTAATGGCATAGTGGGGAGCCATAATTTGAGAAAAGGAGGGACGGACGGAGGGAGGAAGGATGGAAGGAAGGAAGGGGAAAATGTGGAAGGAAGAAGGAAGGAGAGAAAAGAATGGGGAAGGAATGAAGAAAGGAAGGAAGGAGAGAAAAGGGGGAAGGAAGGAAGGAGAGAAAAGGGGGAAGAAAAGAAGGAAATATGGAAGGATGAAGGAAGGAGAGAAAAGGAGGCAGGGAAGAGAGAAAAGAAGGAGGGAGGGAGGAAGGAGAGAAAATGTGGAAGGGAGAAGAAAGGAGAGAAAAGGGGGAAGGAAGGAAATATGAAAGGAAGAAGGAAGGAGAGAAAAGAAGGAGGAAGGAAGTAAAGAAAAGAAGGGGGAAGGAAGGAAGGAGAGAAAAGAAGGGAGAAATGGTTCCTGATCTTCCAAACATCTCATCAGTGTCTGGTCCATTTAGTGGACATTCCATACTGAAAACCAGCTTTAACTGGGATTCCTACCGAGATCCTTTTGATGTGGGTCTGTTGAAAATGGCTTAATTCAGTAAGCAAGTTAAGCCGGTGTGCCCTCACAGCCTGCAAATGAATGGTGTGTGGAAAGCAGAGGCTTAAATGTTGTTCTTTTGAAATAAAAGCCTTTTTCTATTTTTGTTTTGCTGCTTTGCAGAAAGCTAGATGAATTCTTAGCCCCGAGCTGAAGGTCTCTCGGAGCAGCACGGACGGATATTAAATATTTATTTGTAAACCTGGAGTCTTTCTCTCCAAAACAGAGCTATGTTCAATCAAATTTAATTTAGCCAGGATAACCACAAGCATCTGGACCAGAAAGTTCAGACCTTAGGGCCGTTATTGGTATTCCAAAATGGAGATGCAGAGATTAATTTTCAGTTTTGCCATCAACCATGGCCAGGGCACCTGGGGGGATTAAGATGCACTCTTCTGGGAAGCTTGACTCGTTCATAACAATAGGCAGTAAAATGTAATTTCTCTAGCAAAGCTCGCAGACGGATCTTTAAGTAGTGTCAGAACCATTCCGCAATATTTGCTTTAATAACTGGTGTTAAGATTGCTTCCAGTGTGGGGTCCTTGGTGCTCTCTGAACTTGGCTGTTTTCTTCCAGATGTTTCTTCCCCCACCTAGGTAACATCATCAGCGCTAGGAAGGAGAAGGGTTGGAGGAGGAGGAGGAGGAGGAGGAGGAGGAGGAGGAGGAGGAGGAGGAGGAGGAGGAGGAGGAGGAGGAGGAGGAGGAGGAGGAGGAGGAGGAGGACGACGACTGTGGAGTCCTTGGTGCTGTCTGAACTTGGTTGTTTTCTTGCAGATGTTTCATTACCCAACTAGGCAACATCATCAGTGCTAGTAGGGAGAAGGGTTTGGGGGGGAGGGAGAGGAGGAGGACTGTAGAGTCCTTGGAGCTCTCTGAACCTGGTTGTTTTCTTGCAGATGTTTCTTCACTGAACTAGGTAACATCATCAGTGCTAGTAGGGAGAAGAGTTGGAGAAGGAGGAGGAGGAGGAGGAAGAGAAAGAGGAGGAGGAGGAGGAGGAGGAGGAGGAGGAGGAGGAGGAGGAGGAGGAGGAGGAGGAGGAGGAGGAGAATTGTGAGATCCTTGGTGCTATCTGAACTAGGTTGTTCCTTGCAGACATTGCATTACCCAACTAGCTAATGTCATCAGTGCTAGAAGAGAGATGGGTTTGTGGGGGCGAGGAAGAGAGGGAGGAGGAGGAAGAGGAGGAAGAGGACTGTGGAGTCCTTCGTGCTCTCTGAGCTTGGTTGTTTCCTTGCCGACATTTCATTACCCAACTAGATAACATCATCAATCCCTCGTTCCCAACCTCTGCCAAAATTATTCCTTTTCGAAGGAAGATCCCAACTTTTCTATCTAGATCTTTCCTCAGAAAAATCAGCAGAGGGGACAAACACCAGAAGGAGCAGGCAGAAAGCCACAACATAGCAAACTACGGTGGTTCTTCCCGTAGCTTCCACCTTTACCTGCCCACCCATGGTGAGGCCAGAAGCCAAGGTGTATCCCAGCACTCCTTCCCTGCTTGCTGACTCGCTTCTGATTTATTCTTTGGCTGTTCTGCTGAAGTCAGAAATGAAATCCTTCAGAGACGCAGCTGGTTCGGCGATGACCCTCAGAGAGGTAATTTATGATGGACCCTGATTAGCTGACTCCAAAACTTACTTTGGGGACTATTTTTCTTGCTCTCCTCTTTTTTTAAAAAAAGAGATAGCAAAGTCCTGTCCCAATTGTGCTCCATCAGCATAGTTTCTCCTTCACGGAGGGTTCGCCTCTGCTTACACATGCTTCACCTTTGGTCCCAGAAGTTTGAACTGGGAAGGTAATTAAGAGGTAGGTTTTTTTTTTTCCAAAAGCTGCAGTCAAGGTGCTTTCTGAAATGATCAAAGAGGACAGATCCAGATCATAAACATGTCTCCAAAGATTAAGCAGAAAGAGGATCCTAGAATCGTAGGGCTGGAAAGGACCTTGGAGGTCATCTAGTCCAGCCCCTTCTCCAAGGCAGAAAGGAGTCTTTGTGCCATCTTTTCTTGAAGAACTCCAGTGATGGAGAACCCACAACTCCAGGAGACAAGCTGTTCCATTGATCGATGGTCAAGAGATTTCTCTTTAATTCCTGGTTGGCTCTCCCTCTCACCAGCTTTCACTCATCATCTCTCCTTCCTTCCTCCCTTCCTTCTTTCCTTCTCCTTTTCTCACCTACCTTCCTTCTCTCTCCTTTTCTCATCTTCTTTCTTTCCTTCATTCATTCTCTCTCCTTTTCTCATCTGCCTTCCTTTTCTTTTCTCACTTTCCTTCCTTCTCTCTCCTTTTCTCATCTTTCTTTCTTCCGGAGTCATAGGGCTAGGAAGGGACCTTGGAGGACTTCTAGTCCAACCTCCTGCCTATATCCTTCTTATACCATCCTGGAGAAGTGGTTATCCAATCTTTTCTTGAAAACCTCCATTGATGAAGCTCTTCTATTGATTAATCATTCTCACTATCTGGAAATTACTCTTTAATTCAAGGCTGAGTCTCCTTTCAGAATACCTTGAGGCCCTCAATCTTCAGCTATGGACTGGGGCCAATGTGTCAGTTTCAGGAACTTTGGGATGGGTATGGGGCAGGGCTGGGATTGAAAAATATTAGCAACTGGTTGTCTGACCGGCTGCTGGGTGGGCTTGGCCATGGTGGGCATGGCCTACTTACCCTCCTGCACCGAGGGGCGTTTTCACCCTCCCCGGGCTCCAGAGGCTTTCCTTGAGCCTCTGGGAGGGCAAAAATGGCCTCCCCCAGGCTCCAGAGGCCCTCTGGAGGTCTTCTGGAATTGCCAGAGGCCCGTTTTTCGCCCTCCCAGGGCCCTGCACTTACCTGGAATGGTTAATGGGCCGTGTGGAGATTCCTGGAAGAGATGGTGCAGGGTGGGCAGGGCCAGCCAGTCCTTGCAGCTACCAGTTCAACGAACCAGATGTAAAATTAACATCCGGTTTGCCTGAACTGGTCCTAACCGGCTGAATCCCATCCCTGGTCTGGGCTCATTGGGTATGATCTGAGATTTTGGGGGGACTTGACTTCTTTTGGGGCTCAAGTCAAGGTTGATGGGTTGATTATGCTTTTTTATTCCATATGTCATCCAGAGTTCAATTGGAGAGGTGGTCAGCCATATAAATTTGAAGATAGATAGGTAGAGAGAGAGGCAGCCTCCCTACCTATTATATCATTACTCCAGTGTTAGAATTTAACATTGCTTGGTGGATGAAGGACCACAGCACCTGGGTGATGTCCGTGGTGGGCTCTGACTTTGGTCGTGTTTTTTTGCAGATGTTTCATTACCCAAGCAGGTAACATCATGATCAGCACTGATGATGTTACCTACTTGGGTAATGAAACATCTAATGACTTGATTATCAGTAGAAGAAGGCTTTTGTAGCTCAGGGTTGAACTGGGGGTCCTTGGTGCTCTCTGAGCTTGGTTTTCTTGGGGACGTTTCATTACCCAAACTGATGATGTTACCTAGCTGGGTAATGAAACATCTGGTGATTATCTAGTTGGGTAATGAAACATCTGCAAAAAAAGCCAACAACAACTAACCTCAGAGAGCACCAAGCACCTCATTTCAACATGAAAGTGTGCCACCACTTATTTAGGTTTAGAAGTGCTTATGTGCATACAAGCATCAGTTAGAAACAATTATTTGTATTAACTTGACGTGTGGGTCTTTTGATGGTAATCGTGACGATGGCTTGTGGGGAGAAGGCTGGTGTTCAGATCTTGTTTTCCTTCCTTCTCTTGCTTGAAGGGAAGATTCTTTGTGTTATATCTATCTATTTTTCATTTGTTTCCTGTCCAAGGTCAGAAAACATGAGTACACTGGGTTGGGTGGTTTATTACCCAATTTTAGCCTTGAAAGCTGCAGTCAGAGGCCCCATGAGCTTGAGAAGAGGATTTTGGCTCAGCCTAGAAGTAAAAATGATATTTTCGCAGAGATACACTACCTGTCCATGACGAGCCTTCAGTTAGAGGGGTTTCTTCGAAAGCAAGCCAGATGGTTGCTGTCTAGCTAAGTCTACCCTGCGCTGTCTTTATCGCATTGTTTTGGAATGGACATCCAAAGGGATTCTTGGAGAACTTAGAGATTGGCCATGTATCAAATCAGAGGATGGGTCCAGCCAGCCCTCTTCTGATCATCGCAGCTCTTCTGGTTTTCTTGATCTCCATTCATCTCCTGATTCTTTTGTGGACACACCTAAGGAGGCCTCATTCCAGGGGAGGGATACCCCAAAATCCCCATTCCCTCCCCACTCTGGGGCTAGTCGAAGGTGGTATTTGCCAGTTCTCCAAACTACTCAAAATTTCCACTGCCGGTTCTCCAGAACCTGTCAGAATCTGCCTAATTTTACCCCTGAACCTGCCTCTTCAGGACACCACATTTTGTAAACGATCCTCGTTCTTTATCGTCAACATCTCGTTATCTAAATGTATTGAGATGTTGCTTTTGCGCATTGCCAGATAAACGAAGCCCAGGATAATAAAAGGAAATGAGATAGTGGCCCTCGTCTCCCATCCGAGGGCTTTCTGAGGATAAATATATTCAAATATATTAATGACACTGAACTTATCAGGGAAGAGCAGTGCCAACAATAAAGCATCTGGAAGACATGAAGACCGGGCAGAAAGAAATGAATCTGTTCAGCTTTGGGAAATTAAGATTAAGAAGGAAAGAGAGGAAGGGAACGGCTCCTGCATATTGAAGAGAAGTCAGAAAAGAAATGGTTTGCTGCTATCACAAGGAGAGATGAAAGTCACCTGGGTTATCACATCAAAGTAGGGAGGTTATATAATCCATTGGTGTACGTTGGGACCGTGACAATTTGCACATATGGATTTTCTGTCGTACTTTTCCCCTAAAAAAAGAGGTCCACGAAGTTGTCATTTAGACTCTCCAGGACTACTCAGAGCAAGGAGCTTGAATCCAAATGGAATGCATTCAACAATCTCCCCATCCTCATGTAGATATATCAAGAAAAGATGTTGATGATAGGATGAGAAGGTTGGCTACCACTCGTCCTGGGGCTGCTTGAACGAACAGCAATTTTGGTGGGGAGAGGTCAATAGGACATTTGATGGAGTTAAGCTGGTAGAACCTTCCTTGATGATACCTTCTGATGCAACCCCAAAGTTAGATCTTGCTCAGCTCTTGTGTTGGCTAGGAAAACTGGGGCGGGGAGAAGGTCTCCTGCAATTAAGAGTAGTTGTGCTTTCTCTTCTTTCTCTGAACTCGGCTCCTCTGATGATCAAATGAAATGAAGTCCAATCTGGGAATTCATCATCCTGTTGGATGAATCATCAAAAAGTGTAGGTCTTGTTATATCAAGGAATCACGTGTATGCTCTTCCTCTTCCTGTGGTGGAAGATTAGCTCTCCATCAAGAAGCTGTCCATGAAACATTTCACTCCAACATCCGTTGAAGTTCTCTTTACTATAATGAGCTTTGAGTTTCATCTTAATGAGACCCCTTAGACTTCTTGATGACTCTATTTTGCTGGGCCAGTGATGTTTCTACTTCCTCTCTTCCTTTCTTTTAGTGCCTCTCTCAACAACACAGGGACTACAGTAGATGGGAATCCAGAGAAACATAACAAAGATGATTCTTAGCAAGAGAACCCCATAAATGCTATAAGTGTGTGTGTGGAAATGTGCACCCACACACACCAAAAGACAACAGATCACAATTGCTGCTCCCTTCCACTTGCCAGGCTGTAAAATATTCCAGAGTAGTATCTACTACGCAGTTCTGATTCAGAATCATTAGGAAGTTTATTAACTTGACGGAGGCTGTGTTTCTTCCCTCTCCTTCGCCTCTCTCCTAAGAGGAAAATGCCTGTTCTTTCTTTGCACTTGCAAAAACAACATCCCCTTATCAGCAAGATGACAGGTCTAAGTGAGTATAACAAGAGGAAAAAGATGTTTGTGAAACCATGTTTTTTTTTACCCCTTCTCTGATTCTTTGGATATGTAAGTTAGTTAAGAAGCGGTGGCATTCCAAATGTTATTTGAGGGAACTAAAACCCAGTAAGATATCAGATGAGAGGGAAGTTATTGACACCCTTATCATTTGGGATAACCTATCAAGTTATCATTTACGTGGGTGTTGGATAGCTCCATTACTACTCGGTGGAGAAGAGAGTAGGTGCCTTTACGTGATTTAATAACAGCAACGATCTTATGGGTGGATGGGTGAATCCAGCCAGTCACTGCCAGTCATTGGGATTCAGTCAGTTCGCACCTATTTGGGAGAACCGGTTGTTAACTTTCTAAGCAGTTCGGAGAACTGGTTGTTAGGAGAAATCTCTTTCTGGTTTTTTCCCACTTGACAGGGCTAACCCTGTAAGGAAGGCAGGAAGGAAACAGTCTGGTGTTGTTTCTAGCCTAATCTTTATTGCCCTGCTTACAAAACCTTCCTCTCCGGTTAACCCTTATTACATTGTAACAGCTAAGGTGAAGCGTCCATCGTCCTGAGTGACGTTGAGTTGGCCATGCCCACATGGCCACATGACAACCGAGCCACACCCACCCCAGCTGGTCATTAGGGCAGAGAGCTGGTTGTTAAAGTATTTGAATCCCACCACTGTTTAAGAGGACTATGATCATGTCGTGTGTTGACATTTTACTCCGCAGGATCTCCAACGCAGAGTTTCCTCTGTTAACGTCAGAGTTGGTACTTTGGGATTGTCAGGATCGGTTCTCCTGCAGAAATTGAAGCAGGAACTGTACATCTCTGCCTAACAGAGAGAAAATATTCTACACAGACACCAGGAAAGCAACGTACATAGTCAAGAGCCATAAATAGCACCCGGCAGTCTCCATCCTGCCAAACCTTGAACAGGAATGTGCCGCTTCCACTCGTCCCCGGGCATAAAAAGGAATAGTCACCGTGAATGCTGAGCATGTACATCACAACGGAGATAAACGCGGCTCCTGGGGCCGCAGATCAGAATCGGGACAATGGGCAATATCAACACAATGCAATCCTTTGTAACAGCTTGAGCGACATAAAACATGGAGGCCCCAGAAGTCGTAGGGCATCACGTAATAGCATCCCTCTGATAAGGCAAAGGCGCTCTTGTAGGATGGCTTGACAAAGCCATCACTTCTGCCAGATAATTTGATATACCAGACACAACAGGATCCCTGAACAGGGGTTTTCAGGGAATATAAGCAGCCTCTCGACCTCGTGTTGTTTAGCGTATGACGAGAACATGACAAAGCGAGGTAAACCAACACACACACACACACACACACACACACACACACACACACACACACAATCCACATAGTTATTGTCAGGTCTGCAAGTCATCTTTTCACTTGGACTTCAGGCCTGCCTCACTTTCTGCTATTCATTTTCTATTGTGGTGGAAATGGGAGGGGGGATTATGTGGAGTTGGGTGAGATGTAGCCATAACAACATTCTTTCTAGAAAGCCAAGGTCATCCTATGTCTCTGCACCTGGCTGGAACTGGATGTGTGGAAGCTGCCGGCGTGGCAGTGGGAGATTGGACCATGTGATGGACTTGTGGGTGTGGGGGGCAAGATCTTGAACTTTCAGCCGGGTGGGGAAAACCTGGAAGCTTTCAGATTCGGGTTTTCCTAGATGTGCCAACATGGCTCTCTTCATAAATTGGAACTTTGAGGAATCCTTTGCCTCGGACTCTGATTTAATTTTGGATGCTATTTGGAACCTTGACAGGGATGAAGCTGCCACAACTTCTGAAGGCAACTTCCGTTCCATGGGTTGATGGCTCTCATTGACAGAAAATTCCCCCTTATTTCCAGGTTGAATCTCTCCTTGATCCGTTTCCATCCATTATTCCTTGTCTGGCTTGTCTGAAATAGTACAGGTTCTGCTGCTTGAGCAGGGGGTTGGGCTAGAAGACCTCCAAGGTCCCTTCCAGCTCTGTTTTGATTGATTGGTTGTATACGTTATGAGCAAGCTGTGAAAGTCGGATGTCCCCTGGTTACTCACCCTTTGTTTTCCTTTTTCTCTCCTGTCTCCTCTGCAGGTAAAAGATAGGATGGTGGCGGGGAAGTGGAGTATGTATTGCCCAATCTTGGCCTGTTGGCAGCCGATTCTCATCTTGATGTTGGGATCCATCCTCTCAGGCTCTGCCACGGGTTGCCCACCCCGTTGTGACTGCTCGGCCCAGGAACGCTCAGTGACTTGCCACCGGAAGCGATATATGACCGTTCCTGAGGGCATCCCCACCGAGACCAAACTTTTGGATTTGGGGAAAAACCGCATCAAGACTCTCAACCAGGACGAGTTTGTCAATTTTCCTCACTTGGAGGAGTTGGAGTTAAACGAGAACATCATCAGCGGCATTGAGCCAGGGGCTTTCAATAACCTCTTCCACCTCAGGACTCTGGGTCTCAGGAGCAACCGGCTCAAACTTATCCCCCTCGGAGTGTTTACGGGACTCAGTAACCTTACCAAGTTGGACATTAGTGAGAACAAAATTGTGATCCTTCTGGATTATATGTTCCAGGACTTGTACAACCTCAAGTCTTTGGAGGTTGGGGACAATGACCTTGTCTATATTTCCCACCGGGCTTTCAGTGGGCTCAACAGCTTAGAACATCTGACCTTGGAGAAATGCAACTTGACCTCCATCCCTACGGAAGCCCTCTCTCACTTGCATGGCTTAATTGTGCTACAACTGCGCCACCTGAATATCAACGCCATCAGGGATTACTCTTTTAAGAGGCTGTATCGACTCAAGGTCCTGGAGATTTCACACTGGCCCTATCTAGACACCATGACATCCAACTGCCTGTACGGACTCAACCTGACATCTCTGTCCATCACCCACTGCAACCTGACATCCATACCGTACGTCTCCTTGAGGCACCTGGTCTATCTCAGGTTTCTGAACCTGTCCTACAACCCCATTGCCAGCATCGAAGGCTCCATGCTTCACGACTTACTCAGGCTTCAGGAGATACAGCTGGTCGGGGGTCAACTCTCGGTGGTGGAACCCTACGCTTTCCGGGGCCTGAACTACTTGCGGATCTTGAATGTTTCAGGGAATCTCCTGAACACGCTGGAAGAATCAGCCTTCCACTCCGTGGGGAATCTGGAAACCCTCATCATAGATAACAATCCTTTGGCCTGCGACTGCCGACTTCTCTGGATCTTCCGACGTCGCTGGAGGCTGAACTTCAACAAGCGTCAACCCACCTGTGCGACTCCCGAATTTGTCCAGGGGAAACAGTTCAAGGATTTTTCAGAGGCGCTCCTGCCAAACTACTTCATTTGTCGCCGGTCGCGGATACGGGACCGCAAACCGCAGCAGATCTTCGTGGACGAGGGCCACACCGTGCAGTTCATCTGCCGTGCAGATGGAGACCCACCTCCGGTCATCATGTGGCTGTCGCCAAGGAAGCACCTCATCTCGACCAAAACCAACGGGCGGCTCACCGTCTTCCCCGATGGCACTCTGGAGGTGCGCTACGCCCAGATTCAGGATAACGGCACCTACCTATGCATCGCCAGCAACGCGGGAGGCAATGACACCATGCTAGCCCACCTGCACGTCCGCAGTTATTCCCCCGACTGGCCCCACCAACCCAATAAGACCTTCGCTTTCATCTCCAACCAGCCAAACGAGAGTGATGCCAACAGCACGCGTGCCACCGTGCCTTTCCCCTTCGACATCAAGACCCTCATCATTGCCACCACCATGGGCTTCATCTCCTTCTTGGGAGTCGTGCTCTTCTGCCTGGTGCTTCTCTTCCTTTGGAGCAGAGGCAAAGGGAACACCAAGCACAATATTGAAATCGAGTACGTCCCACGGAAATCCGATGCGGGCATCAGTTCCGCTGCTGACGCGCCGCGCAAGTTCAACATGAAAATGATCTGAGGATGAAGAACCGGAGAACAGAGACGATGCTATTAAGGACGGGCAGTGTTCTTTTTATCAAACGATGATGACGGTGACTGCAAACAGTCAACACAGATGCCAACCTCCTTTCTCTCCACTCAGCTCTCCCAGCCCCTCCTTCTCTCCCCACAATCCCGCATCACTTCCTCCTTCTCCTCCTCTTCCTCGTCCTCCTTTGTGAAAATGTTCTGCTGACGTCTCCAGAATCTTCCCTTGTTTGTAGGACATAACTCTGATGGACTCCTGTGTTCGATCTTAAAAGACAGCAGCAAACTGAAAAAAAAAATCAAAACAGCAAACCATAAAAGTTACATACTTCCTCTGTAACTTTTGATTTCAATAATTACGGATTTTTATGAAAACTTGAAATAAAAAAAAAACCTATTTCCTATAGCTAGTTTGAATGCAACATCTTGACTTCTTGATATGTGCACTTCCTTTTCTTTTGGTCCTTCCTTTCAAACCTGGATCAAACCTGGTTTGTGATACATTTGAGATAGAAAGAAGGATTACCTGCTGATAACAAAGGAACCTCAAGTGGATGTGATGTATATGTATATATATATAATGAATCCCTTAAGGGGATATAATTTATTAGTGTTCTGTTTCTCTTGAACCATTGGGTTTTGATTTGGGTTTCTTGAATTGAATGGTTTGCTTAAGACACAGTACAGGTATCCAAGAAGAAAGGACGATATGTCCATATTGAATACCTGGAACCCATTGCGTTCCAGGTATTCCAGATGTTCCAGATGTTGCAATGGAATCCCAATATAGCAGGAGACATTGGGAGTTGCATATATGGGCCTTCTCCGATATCAGTGGGCAAATTTGTTGAGATGGTGCTGTAGGAAACAGAAACCTCTGGTTTGTATGATGCCAGGTTCAGCAATATGTGAAGACCCAGAGGTCTTTGTTATTCTGAATGGAGTTACTCCTTCCTTGTCAAGGAATTCTTCATCCCAATGGAGATCACCTTCAGGGTATCCCTATTGCATCAGGCCAGATTAAATTCTGCAGGGGAGAATGTTACCACGGTGGTAGTAGAACACCTGCTTTGCGTGGTCAAAGCCCCAGTTTTGATCCTCCCATTAAAAGGACCGGGTGACAAGGGATGAGATATATCTCCTTAGCTTGAGTCTGAACAGACAGCAATGAGATAAATGAATGGATGATCTGACCTGCAATAGCCAAGCTACCTTTAGGCCTTCGTGATCTCTGCTATGGACCTTGGAGAGTTTTTCAGGTGATAGCATCATGCCAAAGACCATGATTTCAAGATGCTGCACTTGCCGTGTTCCCATCTGGTGAGAGATTATTTGGACCTCCAGATGTTCCTCTTAACAGTTCCCACCTAACATAATCAATTGGGTGGGAGACGGGCAGCTTGGGCAATGTTTAGAGGACTAACCTCTCTAGTTATATCCTACAGCCAAGAATAATTTTGGGATCCTATAGGACTCTGTGAAGTCTTTGGTATTCTCTGAGGTTGGTAGTTTTCTCACAAGACCTTTCATAACCCAGCTAGATAACATCATCAATGCTAAAAACGGAGTGGTGTTTGCTCAGAGCAAACCTCACTCTTTAGTAGTCCTGATGATGTTACGATAGGGCAGGCAAGAGTGTGCCAGAAACAGAGACAGAACTTCCAGCCCTCTCTGGATCAGCTGATCCCCAGACCACTGGCCAAGGTTAAGGGCCCCCCTCCACCTCAAAAATAATAAGGCCTCCCCAAAAATAAGGCCAAGCACTAATTTCAGGGCTCAAAAGAAAATAAGACCCTGTTTTATTATCAGGGAAATATGGTACCTATACCGTATTTCCCTGATACATCTGCAAGGAAACACCAACCTCAAGGTGCACCAAAGACCCCACATTCAACCCCAAGCTGCAAATATTCTCTTCTATCAAGGCCCCAATAAATCAGACTTCCTTGGTTGCACATTCAGATCCATGTCCAAATTCCTACTAGCATCATACAGGATTATACATCCAGACATCTTTTGAACCACTGCCAGTTCATTCTACTTGCCAGGCGCAGATTAATGGGAAATGGTGCCTTTCTCCATTATTAAAAAAAAAGACTTTTTTTTTAAAAAGGGAGGAAAAAAAAGAGAGAGAGAAATGTAATGTAATAACCGAAGAACTTTTTTGTGGCTTCCATTAACCTTGCTTGCTTGGCCTGAATTTTCCATTTCGTCCCTGGAAGTCCCAAGACACCCATTCTGCATTTGCGAGCTGCCAATGACTCAGCCTGTTCCAGAGAGGAAGAAAATAAGGTTGGTCTCCTCAGCGCATTTCCCCATTGATGAAAGCAGCCATTCGGCCAGGCACAAAGCAGCGTGGCTCGTCTTTCGAAAGGGTCCAGGAAGCTCTGGAAATTGGGCAGAGCTTCAAATGTAGCTGAGGACCAGAGGTGGGATTCAGCAGGTACTGACCAGTTCTGGAGAACGTTCAACAAAGATGTTCAACCAATGCTTGAAACCCAGTGGCAATTCGATCATTTCACCCTTTGTGGGGGGGGCACTTCATTAATATTACATTTTAATTATATCAGCTTTTATTTCTGCGTCGCTTTTCTTCAGCAGATTGGAAGAATTTGGTTTTGCACCACAGATTCTGCTCCTGGTGAAATTTCACGCTAACTGCTCCATAGGCATGAATAAGTGCAAATAATAATAATAAATACATACATACATACATACATACATACATACATACATACATACATACATAAAAATAATAAATAAATATAAATAGTAAACAATAATGATAAACAATAAACAATAATAATAATAAATAAAATGATAAAATGATAAATAAATAAACAGCACACGTGCACCAAAAGGAACAAAACAGTTGTGTAGATGGGACATTAGCATTCTTTTGTGCTGCAGTTCACTATGACTGGGGATGGGATGGATCCAGGCTGATCTACAGACGCGAATTCCTGTCTCTCTCGATTAAATCGGGGCAAATAAATCGCGATGTGACAAGACATCCCGAGAATTTTCTTTAAAAATACATATTTGTCCGTGAGTTGGGCAGGAACGGGGAAAATGGTATGTAAGATTGGCATTTTCTGCATACAAAATGGGAAAGTAGTTAAAGAACAAAAAAAAAGGACAGAAGAGTCCTAAGATAGAAGTCCTTTTAGGAACAAGGAAGCCAAAAATAGATGATTTAGACATGAAGAGTGTTACGTCGCCATATCTACGGCCGGGAACGTCAATCACGTAATTGGCAAGCGCTGATTGCTCCAGACGCAACTGCAGTCTGGCGGGAAGATTCCAGGCTTCCCATTGGTTAACTGTTTTGACAGCTAGGCTATATAAGAGCTGTCAGGTTAAATTGTTTCTTGCTTCACTGTTAGTTCTTAAAATTATAGCAGTTGTTCAGCAATCGGTGCCTTCCCTCAGAGCCCAGAATATAGCAGAGGGTCACTCTCTTTCGGTGTGGGATCAGGTCAGAGGTGAAATTCAGCGGGTTCTGACCAGTTTTGAAGAACCGGTAGCGGAACTTTTGAGTAGTTCGGAGAACTGGCAAATACCACCTCTGGCTGGCCCCGCCCCCATCTATTCTCTGCCTCCCGAGTCCCAGATGATCAGGAGGAAATGGGAATTTTGCAATATCCTTCTCCTGGAGTGGGAAGGGAATGGGGATTTTACAGTATCCCTCTCCTGCCACAGCTACCAACCCACGCCTCTCAAGCCACGCCACGCCCACCAAGCCACATCCACATAACCAGTAGTAAAAAAATTTGAATCCCACCACTGGATCAGGTGGGTGGAGGAATCCCACCGCCAAGTAAGCATCATCCTTTAAAAAAAACCTTGATAGTACTTCGTTTCCATGAGTGTCTATCACTGCTTGAAGCCCAGGGAGCCACCACCAACAGTTGGCCAGAGTCCCAGAGCTTAGTTCCCTTTCAGCTCTGCACCCATTCTGTTAATCATTCAATACAGGTAGTCCTCAACTTACAACACTTTGTGGAGTGACCATTCAAAGTTACAACGGCAATGACCTACGATTGTTTTTTACAATTACGGCCATTGCAGTATTCCCCGTGATCAAAATTCGGAAGCTTGGCAACTGGTTTGTATTTATGACATTTGCATAGTCCCATGGCCACACCCTCCCCTTTTGCGACCTTCGGACCAGCAAAGTCAAGCCAGATTCATTTAGCAACCATGTTACTAACCACTGCAGTGATTGTCTTAATAACTGAGGCAAGAAAAGTTGTAAAATGGAGCAAAACTCAGCAATAGCACTTAAACTTATATACTGCTTCACACTGCTTTCCGGCCCTCTCTAAGCAGTTTACTGAGTCAGCCTCTTGCCCCCAACAATCTCGGTCCTCCTTTTACCCACCTCAGAAGGGCAGAAGGCTGAGTCAACCTTGAGCCTGGTGAGATTTGAACTGCCAAGTTGCAGGCAGCCGGCAATCATAAACACATCAGAAGCTTCATTGGCAGCAAAGAAGAATCTTGGATCGGCTGCAGTCTCCTCTGTTGAGTGTTACTGGCCTCCTGGGGTCTGTATTCTGGCTCTTGTTTGGTCCACCAGGAGTTAAGCACTGCTTCCTTGGTAACCAGACAAGCTAACACCGTCTTTAGAGGAGCACAGAGATGACATCAGAGAAGGTAAGCAAAGACCATCAGCAAAACATTCTCAGTTTGGGAAAGCCTGAGAAGGAAACTCAAAATTGTTCTACATTGACTCTCGTAAACCAAAGGTAGATTGGATTGAAGGAGAATCCATCCTTATTGGAGGAGGATAACTGGTTCCTTATCCATCAGTAACCTTCCATAGATGAGGATAGACTGGAAGGAAGAGGAGAAGGGGGAGGAGGAGGAGGAGGAGGAGGAGGAGGAGGAGGAGGAGGAGGAGGAGGAGGAGGAGGAGTCCCCAGTGATGGTCCAACTCTTTCACAACAGCCTCATACTTGGTCTCTTGAACTTTACTTATTTATGAAGTAAGTATGGCTTCCCAACTCACAGGCAACTCCAGCTTACAACATTAAAAATCCACAGCATAAAAGCCCATCAACGTAGCCACTTACTCCATGGCAGCCACACCGCAATAGAATCAACCTCTTGGTCAGGTCGGTCTCCATTCGTGGTCCCCAAGCCTGCTGACAAAACCATGTTCCCTTTCTTGGGTGATCCAACATAGAACTGTTACCATCTCCCTTTTTTGCAAAGATGAGGTTAAGCCCCTTGATTTTGGGATCACCCTGCGCCCCCTAGAAACCCAACCGCCTCGTTAATTCATTTTATCGCGTCTCGTCCAGAAATTCAGGGCTCTAAAGTAGCTTATTATAAATTTCCTCCTCTTTTTCTTTTAGGCACTTCAAAAAAAATAATAATAATCTGATAAGCGTGAAAATGGTTGTCTGCTCCTGAGCAGGAGCCAAAAGATCCATGTTTTTTTCCTGGATGGCTATTAATATGGGCAATTGACCGGGACTCTCGTAATTGACTTTCAGTTCCCCCTTTTTAATACTGTAATTAAAGAAGCTAATTCGTTTTTGCGTAGAGCAGACAACTCTGCACCTCCAGAGGACTTTTCTGTACTTTACAGCATGAGACTCCTGATCAAAGGACAAAACTGGAAAGCGTCCGTTGAGGTCACGAAGAAGCTGAAAATGCACCACCAGGCGAGGTCCTTGGTGCTCTCTGAGCTTGGTTGTTTTCTTGCAGTCGTTTCATTACCCAACTAGATAACAACATCAGGACTACCAGGGAATGGGTTTTCTCTCTGTTTATATACAAATGCCTTGCAGTGTCATTTAGGTTATTGTTGACTGTCTGAGTTGGTAGTTCATTGATGGGGTATTGTTGGTTTCTTGATTGTTGGTCTGATGTTAATCTTGGTGTTAATCTCTGCTCATCTGGGTGGTGGTGAGGATTGCTTCCTTTTTGGCTTTTTTATTGTCTCTTGATTGTCTCTTTGTAGATGTTGTTTATCCCTATGTACCTGTTGATGGCTGATTTTATATACAAGGGCAGGCCACTGTTGTTTCTTTCTTAGATAATAAAATATCTGCAAGAAAACAACCAGGGTCAGAGAGCACCAAGGACCACACAATCATTATCATCATCATTCTCTCCCTACTAGTACTGATGATGTTACCTAGTTGGGTAATTTATTTATTATTTATTGATTTGATTTGATTTCTAGACCGCCCCCTCTCCCCGAAGGGACTCGGGGCGGTATACAGGTACCAGATTAAAAACCATACAAATAATCATAAATATAGTTAAAATCAGATTAAACTTTAAACCCCTGTACAAGTTTATAAAAATTAAAAACTTAGCCTAAGACCAACCCGTGAAATTTTAAAATAATGAAATGTCTGCAAGGATACAAACACGTTCAGAGAGCACCAAGGTCCCCACAGTCCTCCTCCTCCTCCTCCTCTCCCTACTTGTACTGACGATGTAAGTTAGTTGGATAATGAAATATTTGCAAGAAAACAACCAGGCTCAGAGAGCACCAAAGGAACCTCGCAATTCAACCCCAAGCTACAAATACTCTCCTCTATCAATGCCAGTTCTATTCTGGGTGCTCCAAGCAATAGCTAATTAAGAGAGTTTGTGCTACCAATTTATTTTCTCAACCATGGCAGGGCTGTGTAATGGATTCTCGTCTTGAACTTTAAAGAGCCCGAAGGCAGATCAACTAAATTTGATTTCATTTAGGGCCTGAGTGCATGACACAGTCAAACCTGGAGAGAGGATTGATGTAGCCTCAAAGAGTGCGGGATTAGTTCTCCGAGTTAAGAGAGTTATGGCCATTTGGTAAGGAAATACGCGATTAAACCATTGAGGCACTCTCTCATCTCAAAACAGGCTGCTGTCCTAGACCCAGCATTTAATACATCATACACACAGAACAGGCGAAATGGTAATATAACCTTAAATGTATATTTTTTTTATTGAGACTGTTAAGTCTCGCTGACCTCAGAAAAGGCTGCCTCCGAGCAAACATGCCTTGACTTCTACTGCTAGTCTAACTCCGAATTAATGAACTTTGAAAATGGGAAATTGATCGCCATTGTTTTAACAGGAAACGTCTATACTGCCCTTTAATGTTCAGGGAAATTTACAAAATGCCAGAGAGGTGATACCATTATCTTCTCGGAGGCAGAGAAACAGAAAAGGCCCCACTCCAGAAATTTAAGAAAAGGCTCCCGCCAGCCTCTTGGAGGCATCCAAATAAAATTTGGGTTTGTTCCAGGAGTGAAATTCAGCAGGTGCTGACAGGTTCTGGAGAACTGGTAGTGGAAATTTTGAGTAGTTCAGGGAACCAGCAAACACAAATATTTGGCTGGCCCCACCCCCATCTATTCTCTGCCTCCCGAGTCCCAGGTGATTGGGAGGGAATGGGGATTTTGCAGTATCCTTCCCCTGGAGTGGGTAGGGAATGGGGATTTTGCAGTAATCGGTCGGCCTTGACTTTCTGAGAAAGAATGTTGTTATGGCTACATATCACCCGTACTTCCCCACTCCCATTTTCCCACAGTAGAAAATGCGGCAGGTCTGAAATCCAAAAGGTAAACGATGGCTTCCAGGTCTGACACCATCTACAGACCTTCAACCTTCTCCTCTGGGTGTTCAAGGCACTTGGTCAATTTCTCAAGATGTTTGGAGAGCTTCATCATGCTCCAGCAATGGAACCTCTTTCCTGCTTGCCACTTTTCTTTCAGCTTCTCCAGATGACAGAGCACTTTCATTTGCTGGAATTCAGAAGGGGAAGAGAAATCTCTTGAATGAAGACAGAAGCACATCCTTGATCTTTCCCCACTTGTGTTTCTCCTGTCGCAGAGAGCAGGCCAAAGAGTCTCTCTTCCTTTGAGCTGTGCTGAAATTCAACTTAGACAAATAGTATTTCACAACTGGAGCGATTTACAGGTTTCTCTCTTCTATTTGCAAACCTTTTTCTCTTGTGATTGGTTCCTTTTGTCTTGATGAGCTGCAAATTAGGTGTCCCTACGATAGGAGGAGCTGCCCCAGACCTTCCCAGTATTAAAAATTACACCTATTGAATCTTTGATTGCTGAGCAATTGATGAAAGTCAATTTATCTTATCCGTGACAAAATATCGTCTCTTCTGATCTTCCCTTCTCAGAGTTCCCCACCTCTGCCCTTCTTTCTGCCCTAACGTGATTAAAGCAGACAGGGAGAACAGAAGAAAGCTGGTGAATGGTGCGCAGAGAGCCATTTTTCTATCGCAAAGAGAAGGAGGGAGCAGCGGGCTCCATTTTGCTTAAAGCTGCCATTTATTTTTAAGTCAGACTAATGACAGCCCCGAGTCAGAAGTACAGAGGCAGGAATCTCTCACTCTTCAGAAAAGTTTCAGAAAAGGAAATGGAATTAGACACTGAATGCTTTGTATGAAATTCTAAGAAAAGGTTTGCGGCTATAATGCAATAGAGGTAAGATGAAGAAATATTCTGCTCCAGTAAACACACACACACACACACACACACACACACACACACACACACAATTTGAAGAAATAAAAACAGAACTGAATAGTTCTTTCCTTCCTTCCCCTTCATTCTCTTCCTTCCTTCCCCTTCCCCTTCCTTCCCCTTCCTTCCTCTATTTCAACCTCAATTGTACGTGCAGGTGTAAATGGATGGGCAAACTGAACGAAATCACATGTTCTAATGCTTCCATTATGTTACATAATCATTGCACAAAGATGGGATTCATAGAACATTGTCAGGTTGGGTTGAAATCAGGCCAAATAATTTAACTTCGCATGTCCTCAGAATTCAAAAGGGCCTTAGAACATTGTGCAAAGAGGCCAATCTGTAAACCATCATCAGATTGATTCGGGGAACTATTGCCTGTCATGTCAACTTAGCATTCGTGGTTTGTTAACCAGGACTTGGGTTAAATATGCTTGCATTAACCCAGCCAATATTTTAAAAAAAAGATAAAGAGGGATGTAGTTAATCCTGCAAAGAAGCATTGTCTTCAGCACTAATCCAACTGTCAGACTTGAAGGTATTTATGAGCTTCATCAAAACAGATTGGGAGAGAAGGTGGGGGGATAATCAATCCCACCCATTTACTTATCTGCCTTCTTCCTTCAGATGGGTATTCAGGTCAGCCAGCTAGCCCACAAGGTCATGGAAGCCGCAAGCCCACCCAGGAATTAGCCTGGAGAAGCCCCTTCCATCCCATCTGGTCAGTGAGAAAGGATTTTCAGCAACTTTAATCATCATCTCATGGATTCAGTCATTCTTCTCTCATCTCCTTCTATTGGCTTCTAACTTCTCCATCTTCTAATTAACAGAGGGATACAATCAAGATCAAGGGAGGTACTAATATGGTACCACTCTATAAAGCCTTGGTAAGACCCCACCTAGAGTACTGCATCCAGTTTCGGTCGCCACACTATAATACAATACAATAGCAGAGCTGGAAGGGATCTTGGAGGTCTTCTAGTCCAACCCCCTGCCTAGGCAGGAAACCCTATACCGTTTCAGACAAATGGCTATCCAACATCTTCTTAAAGACTTCCAGTGTTGGGGCATTCACAACTATTAAAGAAGAGGTTGAGTCTTTAAAGAGTGCAGAAAAGAGCAACACAGATAATGAGGAGACTGGAGGCTAAAACATACGATGAATGGTTGCAGGAACTGGGCATGGCTAGTCTAGTGAAGAGAAAGACCAAGGGAGACAGGATAGAAGTCTTCCAATATTTGAGGGGCTGCCACAGAGAGGAGGGGGTCAAGCTATTTTCCAAAGCACCTGAAGGTCATACAAGGAAGAATGGATGGAAACTGACCAAGGAGAGATTCAACCTGGAAATAAGGAGGAATTTTCTGACAGTGAGAACAATCAACCCATGGAACAGAAGTTGCCTTCGAAAGTTGTGGGAGCTTCATCCCTGGAGGCTTTCAAGAAGAGATTAGACTGCCATCTGTCAGAAATGGTGCATTGGGTGGGGGAGGGTTGGACTAGATGACCTACAAGGTCTCTTCCAACTCTGTTAATTGTCTTTTGTCTTGCTGGTTTTTCGCTCCCGTTCCTTTACTGTTTGTACCCTGAAGAGTTTAGAAGAACTATGGGGAAAAAAACAAAATGAAAGACTTGCTTCTTTTTCTGACTTAAATTCTCCCTGTTGTGGACTATCCCTGCCTCTTTTAAGAGCAGGAGGCTTGTGATGACGAACTTCCAAGAAACTCCACTTGAATCCCTGCTCTCTGGGTCACACCTGTGGGAAAGGATGTACTTTCAGTCTTGAAAGACGCAAAATGAGAACCCCACAGTGTAGAACAGAGCAAAGGGCAATCTCACACAAACCGTCGAGCTGGTTCTAGCAGCGTCCAGCGAGATCCTTCTGGAAACTGACAAAAAGACTCAAAAGACAGTTCATCATTCTGGTCTCTGCGTTCCCTACTGACATATTTTGTACAGATAGTTTACAGATAGCCATCGGGAGCCAACTCCACATATTGATCTCCCTCCCACCGCTGGGTTCATTTCATCTGTTTTTCAAACGGTCTGAGCCAGGGGCCATCACCATGTCTTGTCCCCTCAAGCCTCTTTGTCTGTTATCTAAAGAAGTCCTTTCTTTGATCTTCCCCGAATTCTCCTGCACATCAGTTTAATTGGGTAACTCTTGCAGAGATGCTTAGCGATTCTGTCGTTACGGATGATAATGCTTATGGGTTGGATGATACTGAACAGGTGGCCTTTGTTTGTTTTTGTTTTTCCACATTTTGCTGTAGGGTTTGTGGGAGATGGAATGGACCTAGACCTAGAGCCCAATTTCAGAATAAGGTATTCTCACCTAGGCTTCCCAAAATCACGAAGCTGACTCCTCCTCATCCTGATAAAACCTCTTTTATTTAGGTTAAAAGCAATTCCTCTCCAGCAAAGTCCCGGCAATCAGTCTTTCATGAGATTTCACAACGACAGACCTTTATCAGGCTTGGAGAGTTGCCAGGCCGATATCTTCTAAACTCCATGCTGTAGCAGCAATTACTTGGCAAGAATTCAGGAACAGATCTTCACCCGAATCAATTAAACTAATTGTCTCCTGCAAACTCCCCTCCCCTTTCGCTCCTCTTTTATTTCCTCTGGGAGGGGCCATTCACCATCCACCTGTGCCTTTACTCCCAAGTCGGCCCTTCTCCTGGCAGCTCTGCGCATGCGCACACTGGGAACAGGCTCCAGCTGTTTGTCTGCCTCACTGATGTCTGACTCTGAAGGCAGCTGATAATTGTTGGATGGCCCTGGCCCCCTCTCTGCCTCCGACACAGAGCCCTCGTCCAAGCCTTCCCCAGACTCCAGGACTGGCCCATGTTCCTCCCCAGCCTCCTCACTGTCTCAACCTGCCACCACTGGTGGGCAACCACATAAGGTATTTTTGAAACGTGTGCATCGAACATAGGTTTGTTGGCCATTTTGTGAACAGAAACTGCTAAGATGGTAGGTTAATGGCAGAAAGTTTCTAAAAATTCCAGACTAAGACTTTTCTATCTTGTAGCTTGAATGGTGTCCATGACGTTCAGGAGTCGGCCTGAGGGTGCCATTATAATTTTTTAATTATATCTACAATGAATTCCTAATTGAAATGTGAATTTTCAGGCAGATGTTCACCCCATTAAAACACGTTTTGCTTCTCAAACAGGATTATCATCTCACTCAGTTCCAACGTTCAGAATCCTACGGAAGATCAACATGGCGACTGGGGCTGCCATTTTGATGTTCCCGATATTCAGGGACCTGCCATTTTGCACCCTCAGCATTGGGCACTCCTGCATTTTCTGATTCCCAGGTCCTTACCTTTTTCCTGTATTTTTCACATGCTCCCCAGGACCAAAGTCAGCTAAACTAATTAATGCAGCACACACACACACAAAAGGAAAAAAAAGAAAAAAGAAAAATCCCAGAAGATAATTAGAAAGCCCATTGAAAGCAGAAAACTGGGGCATTTCAATTTTAAATAAAACCAGGCAGAGTCTCTACACGCAGCTGGCAACCTCTTGTCAGCCTGCATAAATAATTACACTCCTCTTTAGCTTTCAAAGCTGACTTTTCGAAATTGTTTTATTTTTATTTATTTATTTTAAAAAGGGGGATAATAGGGACTGAATCTATGATGGCTTTGGGGCCACCAAACAAAGTGTCAGAGTTCCAAATAGCATCCAAAAAGTAAATCAGAGTCCGAGGCAAAAGATTCCTCAAAGTTCCAATTTATGAAGAGAGCCATGTTGGCACATCTGGGAAATTTCGAATCTAAAGAATCTGGGTGTGACCTTTACTAAAAGGCGATTTATTTTTCCCACCCTCTTGGTAGGACCCAGTCCTGAAGCATTGTTGCAAAGAAATAGGAAGTTCAAGACTTGCTTTCTCCTGCATCTGAAGGTCCCTGGACGCTTTGAGTGGAAACTCCATCACGGAATATTAAAGTATCTCAAAACGGTGTATTGTGAAAACACTAGTGAGGATGTGTGGATTTGGGCATCAGAATATATATGCGGAAAAGCATCTGACAGAAGCCACGCTGACGTCCTACACAACATGACCTTCACACACAAAAGGGGAACATTTTAGACACAGAGTCCTTAACTTTCAACATTTTAACTGGCCTCCCTGGGAGATATTTAACAAACTGTAGGTTCACTTAACTCCCGCAACAGCCACTTAACAACTGCCACGAAAAAGGTCCTAAAAATCAGGTCTCTCACGTTGGGGCCCCAATTTTCAGACATCGCAAATTATCATTATAATTGATTGATGAAGTACACAGTAACAGAGTTGGAAGGGACCTTGGGGGTCATCTGGTCCAACCCCCCTGCTCATGCAGGAGACCTGTACTAGGGATTCAAACTGCCAAACTGCCGATCTTCCTGATCGACAAGCTTAGTGTCTTAGCCACTGAGCCATTGGTGTCAGTTGTAGGAATTCACAAGATGGATGTCTGTGAATGTAGCGTGTAGAGTGGTGCGGTGGTCTAGATCCGGAGGCTTGTGAGTTCGATCCTAGGTAGAGGCAGATATTTCTCTCTTTGGGCACTCTGAGAATATATCTGCTGAACAAAACTGCATTAGCGTCAGGAAGGGCATCCAGCCAGTAAACGCTTTGCTAGCTCCATTGAGTTTCCCAGACTTCACCCTGCAAGGGATTATGGGGTCGTTAAACGACGCCAATGATGATGTCTGTGAATGTAGCAACAGAGATGTGAAGTTTCCAACGCCTCTCCTCCATGTGCGTAACTAAAGGCCTTTGTAGATCAGAGCTACTGCTGAAAGAGGCATAATTAATCAATTGTACCTAATAATAACCGTCCAATGTTGTGCCTCCAAGGTTCCTTCAAAATCTGGGAATGAGATTTTGGCTGGTACCTTACATTCCCCCCCCACACACACCCACACTCTCCCACCCTGGTTCTCTTTTATTCCAGGTGAAATCTCCGCCCGATCTCGATGGTGTAAATGTTCCCCTTTGTCTCTTCCCTTTGTACAGCTTGTGTTTTCACTGTCTCTGTTTTGATACATACACGCAGCCTCGGGGCACAGAGAATTAAGTGTGGGTAATAATAGCTATTATTTGAAAACAGTATTAGTAACACTTCCCGTTTGGAAGAAAGCTGAGAGATTCGACAAGGTTGTGCTTGGGAATGTGTGGCTTTGCACACCGCTGCTTTGACAGCTTGTGGCTTCGTAACCAAGTTCAAACGCAGTGCCATTTGACTGCAGACGGCTTCCGGTGTTATCTCCAAGAATAAGAAGCTGCAGAAACTGTCAATACAGAGGGGGAAAGTTAGCTTCATAGTTCATTGATCTTGGTGTCTTTGTCATGAGAAGTACAATACATGGCAGAGTTGGAAGGGACCTTGGAGGTCTTCTAGTCCAACCCCCTGCCCAAGCAGGAGACCCTACATCATTTCTGACAAATGGCAGTCCAATCTCTTCTTGAAAGCCTCCAGGGATGAAACTCCCACAACTTCCGAAGGCAACTTCTGTTCCATTGGTTGATTGTTCTCACTGTCAGAAAGTTCCTCTTTATTTCTGGTTTAGGGTAGGGAAATAGGAGATTGGAAAAGCATTTGGCTAAAGATTCAAATGCCAATCACTTTTCGACAGAGCTGAAAAATGAGTGAGCTTGGTTCAAGAATTACTTTCCCATGATAATAAATCTATGCCTTTGCTTTTTTTACCCTTGGAGAACACCGATTCCTGTTGGATTGAGTCTGCCTAATTTCTTTGATTTGTGGTTTATTCATGACCTAAAGATATGTGATTTGCGGCTTTGCACTCCCCAATTTTAATATTTAAACCAAGCAGCCACATCACGGCAACATATTCTCTATGCTTAAGAGACCCAAGTTGCTTAATTATTCAGGTAACAAATTACAAATAGCAGATTAAGGAATTCATGAATGGCTAAGTTTGAATCACAGAGCTGAGGGTGATTAAGTGGATTTTTCCCTAAAACTTTTGGATGGGTTTGAGTCTAATGATGTTGGAAGGACATCTCAGAGAGCGAGTTCTGCTGAGGCCAAATTGGTGAAATTAATTTGGATTCGTTAAAACTGCTTATGTTTGCTAAAAAAAAGAAAGAAAAAGAAAAAGGAACAGAATTTCTACCCTCAACCCATTCTGCTCTGATTTTTTATGATAAGATCTGTTTTTGTTCACATTCCACGTTTGGAAGTATCTCTCTTTTCAGAATTACATTTGCTCTGATGAGAAGACAAATGTCCAGTGAGCTGAGAATTATTGTTCTTGTAACTGTCATGCCTTGGTAGATTCTCCTGTCCTTAAAATTGAGTTGGATCATCCAGAATTACAGAAAAAAAAATCTCAAAGCTGGAAACAAGATTGTTGTTAGTTGCAAAGTTGTGCTCGACCCATCGTGACCCCATGGACAGCGTTCCTCCAGGCCTTCCTGTACTCTACCATCCCCCAGAGTCCATTTAAGCTCACACCGACTGCTTTGGTGACTCCATCCAGCCACCTCCTTCTCTGTTGTTCTTTCGCTCTCCATCGTTCCCAGCATGAGACTCTTCTCCAGGGAGTCCTTCCTTCTCATTAGGTGACCAAAGTACTTGAGTTTCCTCTTCAGGATCTGGCCTTCTAAAGAGCAGTCAGGGTGGATCTCCTCTAGGACTGACCGGTTGGATGGCCTTGCAGTCCAAGGGACTTGCAGGAGTCTTCTCCAGCACCAGAGTTCAAAGGCCTCCATTCTTTGGCGCTCAGCCTTCCTTATGGTCCAACTTTTACCGCCATCCATTGCAACTGGGAAAACCATCACCTTGACTAAACACACTTTTGTTGGCAGGGTGATGTCTCTACTTTTTCGTATGCTGTCTAGATTTCGCCCCCAGGAGCAAGCACCTTTTAATTTCTTGGCTGCAGTCCCCATCTGCGGCAATCTTGGAGCCCAGGAAAGTAAAATTTCTCACTACCTCCATTTCTTCTCCATCTATTTGCCAGGAATTGAGAGGGCCAGATGCCATGATGAACAAGATAACCTTATTTTACGGTCAGACTAGGTGTGGTCCCTGTCCACAGAAGCGCTCAAGGAGGACTTGAGAAGAACCCTAAGCTATGGTGGAACATTGAATGGGCCTCCTGGTTCAATCTGACATCAGAGGAGCTCTGGTGGACCTTGCTCTAAAGCTGCTTTCATATTCAACCATGGCAAGCTATCTGGACCAAAGGTTTTGCCTTGGGGGATTAGAAAGAGTTCATCCGGCTCAAATTTCATTCCCAACTGTGATCAATCAAACTTTAAGGAAGCTCCAACAGGGCAAGGATACGGAGGCAATTATTTTCCTCTACTGTTTGATCCAAAGCACTTAGTTATTTGGTGTCGTGCGGTCTCAAAATGTGCAAGAACCCTACAGATCGCCACTTCAGAACAAGGCAAGCCCTGCTGGAAGAAAGATAGGGCTTATTCTGTTCCACATCATGCCAATCTTGACCGAGAATAACAGGTGGAGAAGACGCTGAACAAACAAGCGGTGTTTTCTGCCCAGCTGGGTATATTTAGCCATATGATACTTTCCAATTGGGAAGATGGAGAGAATATCTTCTGCGTGTGGAAGGACACCGTGGTTGCAGATGGGTTGACGGAGCCTCTGGAGAGCGCTTGAAAGTCAAGGACAATTGAGATGGGATGAACTTAAGAAAGGTCAGGCTCCGATTAAGACAGGTTTTAGTCTCCTTGACATCCCAGGAGTGACAGAAAGCTCCATCCAGCAATTTATCTAATCTTCTTACAGGCAAAGTCCCCCCCATCTCTGGTTACAGATCTTGCGAATGCTGAGGCAGCCGGGGCAACAGTTTAGCGTAGGAAGCAACACGCGTGGGCCAAATGTGCAAAGACACGGACATAGGGTTTCCTGCCTAAGCAGAGGGTTGGACTAGAAGACCTCCAAGGTCCCTTCCAACTCTGTTATTCTATTCTATTCATGGTTCGGGGTCCTGGGCTCTTTTAGCTGCTGGGACCCTTTTGATGGAGTACTCCAATAAAAGAAGCTGAAAATGCCATTCCTCACTTCTGGTGGTCTTTATTGGCTTTGGCACCAGCTAGGACCCATCTTGGGAGCAAACACAAGCCCTACACGTATCAAGTAGTGAAGACGTTTGGAGAATATGTGTGCCTTAAGAACATTGAGGCTGGATCAAAGGAACAGAAAAGAAAGATTATTTCCTGGCACAACATGATAACTTAGAACAGCTGTGGTTTATTTAATTCTTTTTCTCCCCAGGACAGTTGATTAAAAGCCAGGCCAAGGTTGAAGAGGCTCCAAAAATGGGCCTGTTCCCTTGTTTTGCTGTGAACAATTCCTGACCATATACAGTAAATGAGTGAGATGTTTGGGACAGAAACATTGCAAGGATGACGTTCAGATGCCCGAGGCAAGAACCATCCCCTGCACGAAGGATATTGGCTTGGAGTTAACTATGTTTATTCTGGGACTGCATTTAGGGAGGGAAAATCCTGGGACTGTGCTACAAGAAGGATTTGGCCATTGTTCCAGGGGTTTTCTTGCTTCCTGGCAGGAGGAGAAGAGGAGAATTCTGGTTTAGTGAAGCTCAGTTCTTCAAGGAAAAGGAAAATGGGCCTCTAGAAGGACTAGGGGTGACATGATAGCATCTTCCAATATTTGAGGAGCTGCCACAAAGGAGAGAGGGGGGTCAAGCTATTCTCTGAAGCTCCTGAAGGCAGGACAAGAAGGCATGGATGGAAAGTAATCAATGAGAGAAGCAACCTAGAGCTAAGGAGAGGTTTCCTGACACAATTCATCAGAGGAACATCTTGCCTTCAGAAGTTGTGTGGAGGCTTTCAAGAAGAGATTGGAGGGCCATTTTGTGTCTGAAAGAGTATTGGGTCTCCTTCTTGAGCAGTCCCTTCTACCTCTGTTCTTCCTTTAACCCAAAACGCAGGTCCTTCCAATCTGGGATCTTACTAAAATCTAGTTGGTTTTAGGGAGACGCCAAACAGCCTTTCATGCCCGAAGTGACTACGGGTTCAATTTATTTTGTTGTCATTTTATTGTTTCCCAACTCATCCCTCTAATGAACATGTTGAGAGCAGGAAGGAAAGCAACTCAATGCTTACGTTATTTATAAATAGACCACTTTTAAGAGGTAATAGAGGTTTTTTCTCAATCTCTCTCAAGAGTCTTGGAGTTAGTTCACCATTAAGAGTGAACCTTTATCCCCAGAGCAAGAGTGGGGCTTCACTAGCATTGGTGGCTCTTCCGTCCCAAGGACCGGTCCATATATTTCCACTGTTCTCCTCTCCTCTGCCTTCTGAGCATCCGTGCATCAGGCACTGGACCCAGCTGTTCCTCCTCTTCCTCATCAGCCACCTCCAGACCTGGGGCCTATTGACTCTCCATCTGAGGGCTGTCTTTCTCTTTTTGACACCTTCACTCCCTCTTCCCCCCTCGGAGCTCTCCGGTTGCCTTGATGCTGACCCTGATTCCCACACCGCCTCCTCTGATTCGGCTGCTGGGGGGGGGGGCTGGCGACCGACAGTTAAATAACTGACAACAGTTATTTAATTTCATGTGTTTTTCAAATGAGTTTCTCTAGGAGAATCTAGTCAGTGCTGAAAGAAGCTTCTCTGTGGATATTTTTTCGACACAGCTGGAATTTACCTTGTTAACCTTAGAGGTAATGGACATCACTTATCCAGGGGTATATTTTTCTTTGGACTTCATAAAGGTTGAAGCATCCTAATATCCTCCCCCTTATGGTTGCCCACTCTAATTTTATGGTTCTACAAAAGCTGGCATATATTTTTTTTCTGAATATGATGATGGTTATTATTGATGCTCCTTCGGGTTCCCCAGCTCTTCCCTTTGTTAATTTCAGCAAAACAAAATCCTTTCCATTCCTTCAGTCATTGAGTAAAGGAGCCTAAAATTAATAGCTAAGTCAGTATCGATCGAAGATACCCGAGCAAAGGCTAAATCAGGAATAGTAGTGTTCCAAAGTTGCAAATTAATGTTTTTACGAGTTGCCACCTCCTTAACTTGCTAAGGGAAGTGTGAATTATTAACGAAGCCAATGATTTGAAAAACAGGAAGCCTACGTTCCTAGCCCAGGGCTGGTTAAGAATAGTTGAAACGGTTTATGGCGATGGAGTGGTGGTTTCCCAGGAAACCATGAGAAGAACCATTCCTGGCGAGAACTTCGCACACACTTTCCAGAGTTAACTGAACCATGTTTTTTTTTTTGACAAGGGAAGGTCGGGGGGCTAAATCCTTCATTCCACTGTGAGTCAACCTTGTTTACAACAGCCAAGTTGGACAATATCTGGGCCAGGGCTCTCCAAACTTGGCAACTTGAAGACTTGTCGATTCCAGCTCCAAGAATCAGTGCTAAAAGGGATTGAGGTTTGCAGGGTGGGGGGAGGAGGAGGAGGAGGAGGAGGAGGAGGAGGAGGAGGAGGAGGAGAAGAAGAAGAAGAAGAAGAAGAAGAAGAAGAAGAAGAAGAAGAAGAAGAAGAAGAAGAAGAAGAAGAAGAAGAAGAAGAAGAAGAAGAAGAAAGAGAAGGAGAAATAATATTATTTGGGGGACTGCAGGCAGCTGGTGGACTGACCTCTTGGCAGGAGGAGGTGGATGTGGAAGAGAAGATACTCCAACACTGATAGATATTGCATAACCCTTTGGCTGAAGTGGTGTAGGGTTTCCTGCCTTTGCAGAGGGTTGGACTAGAAGACCTCCAAGGTCTCTTCCAACTCTGTTATACTGCTATTCTGTTATCCTGAGATCTGAAGTCCACATGTTTGCCACATTTGGAGACCTCTGCTCTAGGCTTACTATTGTTGGTTCATTTGTGGTTTAGCATTTTGGGCAACTCCAGCTTCACAATTCTGTATTTTGATCATATGATCAGGGGAATACTGGAAAGGTGGTAACTGTGAAAAATGGTTGTATGTCACTTTTGTAAATTTACATGGTCACTACGCAAACTGTTGTTAAGTCAAGGACTACTGTGTAAGTCTTAAGTGCAATTGCTATTGTTCAATTGATTAAAAAGGTAAAGGTTCCCCTTGCACACATGTGCTAGTCGTTCCTGACTCTAGGGGGCGATGCTCATCTCCATTTCAAAGCTGAAGAGCCAACGCTGTCCGAAGACATCTCCGTGGTCATGTGGCTGGCATGACTCGACACCAAAGGAGCACGGAACGCTGTTCCCTTCTCACCAAAGGTGGTTCCTCTTTTTCTACTTGCATTTTTATGTGCTTTCGAACTGCTAGCTCTAAATCCACTAGCCGAGAACATTTTGAGCATCCTGCAGGCCTTCTCTCTTTCCTCCCATATCTGCAAGCTTTTGTTGGATTATATTTTTCGGTATGTTTCTGCCTAGAGCATGGAGACATGACTCCCTCCAAAGGGCAGCTGCTTCGAAGGAAGCGGAGATTGCAATGAGGATAGAACACACCCGGTTGGTGAGCCCAGAAGCATCAGTGATGGAGTAAAAGCCAGCCAGCCTGTGGCCCTCCTGCAAAACCAAGCTTCCCCCTTTTGGCGCTGCCCTTTGCGGCCTCCTGCATTTCATCCAGATATTTCCAGTAAATAAACATTGACGCTTTCGATATCATGTTAATTTCACAGACTGCTGCTCCAGTGACACTCTTCGCACTCCAGTACCTTGTCTTGTCAGTTTTATGCTCCCAGGCCAACATCTGCTCGCCAACTACGATGTATAGACATAAAAATAAATGGCTCAGAAACCCCAATAAAGTGACAGATAACATATGGGAGGCTGGCTTTGGGAAAGGCGCACGTTGGCAGAGGGGGGGGACCTCCCCAAAGGTGAGCGATGAGAAGGAAAAAGGGGGGCTTCCTTGAATTAGAGGAGTCCAGGTCTACGTCTAGGGCGGCATGAGAAGGAAATAAATTCCTTAGAACATATGCCTGATGTGAAACCTATGTGCTTGTCTCTAAAGAGTTGCAACAAGCTCTCTTGATCATCCATCCCTGGGGTATACAAGAATGGGCATCAACCAATGCTTCTCAACCTTGGCCATTTTAGGATGGATGGAATTCAACTCCCAGAATTCCCTAGCCGGCATGGTAGTCCTAGCATGTTCAGAAATCCCTATCAATTATCTATCTCTCTTGATCTATCTATGATACCTTGCTCTATCTTGCTCTATCTTGATGTATTTATTTATCTTGATCTGTCTATCTTAGTCTATTATCTATCTTGATCATTGTCTATCTTGATCTATTACCTTGATTATTTATCTAGATATATCTATCTTGATTTATCTATCTTGATCTATCTATCCTGATTTATTTATCTTGATCTATCTAATCTCTAGCTAGCTAACAGCTATATCTATCTTTTATCTTCTAGCTATCTATTATCTATCTGTCTCTATCTCCATGCACCCATGCATCCATCCATCCATCCATTCACCTATCCAATCCAATCCAATCCAATCCAATCCAATCCATCCATCCATCCATCCATCCATCCATTCATCCATCCCATCCATCCCATCCATCCATCCATCCATTGAATATCCTGTCAAAATCGGATCATCAGAGGACAAAGCTCAGTATGCTGAGGAATTCTGGGAGTTGAAGTCCAAATGATCCAATGTCTCAAAGTTGCCAAGGTTGAGAAACACTGCCGCAGATCCTAAGTGGAAGGGGGCACAGACTCAAGTGCCCGAAGAAGGCAAGAGCAGACTAATTAGCTGTCGAACGGGACTTCTTAATGAGGACAGCAGACTCCAAAAGTTTCTTGAAGATCTCATGTCTTCTGGTGCCAATGCAGAAAACCCCCTTCTTAACATCTTCCTTTATTGAGAAGAATGACTCTGCCACAACACAAATAGGAGCAGCGTTTCTGGCAGTGGGGCTTTAAAAAAAAAGCATCTTGTGTCAGTCTACACAAGAGTGGAGAGACACACACCAAAGCAATGTGTCCTTCCGGTTATGCTGACTCAACCTGAAGCTGTCAGCCTTCTTGTAGCCCCCCAGATGGAGATCCCATCCTTGACGTCCCCCAGAACATCCTTCAAACCATCACCGTTCTTGTTTGATCCCCCCATCCCTGGTGAAATGCAGGGTGACGACGAGAAAAATGATGTTTATTTTGAAATCCACCTTCTAAGACGGCTGCCAGATGCTCCTAATTGCAGCCGAGCGCTTTTCGGCGCCGAACTCTCACTTTTGATATTCAAATGCGTTGAATCCTTTCAAGAAAACTGATGGATTTCAAAGCCAGGCGGTCGGAATATGCTAACGCCACTAAATTCACGCTTTTTATAACTAGCGGTGAAGCCTTCAAAACCCCATTGTATTCAAAATCAGGAGGAGCAGGTAAAAAAAAGAAAGAAAGAAAGAAATTATACAAACATGCAATGTAAATTAGAATTCCAGATCTGTCAAGTTCCTCTACGAACGGAATAGATAAAAACATCAGAAATGCGTTTGTGTGTTTGTGCTTTGCAGTTGCTGTTGTTACATTTACACCTTGCCGTTCCTCAAGAAAAAGGGCACACGGGGATGGTCTCCCCACCCAAAGAGGATTTGAACCCAGGTCTCCTTGATCCAGAGGGGGTATTCAGCTGGTTCTGACTAGTTCTGGAGAACCGGTAGCAGAAACTTTGAGTAGTTAGGAGAACTGGCAAATACCACCTCTGGCTGGCCTCGCCCCCATCTATTCTCTGCCTCCCGAGTCCCAGCTGATCGGGAGGGAATGGGGACTTTACAGTAAGCTTCAAGGTTGGCAGTTTGATCGTTCGAGTTTGAGTTTTGAGTTTTATTGAATTTATATACCGCCCCCCTCTCCCCACAGGGACTCGGGGCGGTGTACAGACAGTACATATAAAACAACAAAGCAAGAACAACAAAACATTGGACAACCAACATAAACATACGGTCTGTAAAATACCCGAATTCATTTCAAGTTAAAAACAGTCTAAAACCAAATTAAAACCCCAAAATTTACAATATTAAAAAGCCATCCAGGAAGGTCAGTAATTGATTGTACTTATGATTACGATTAGGCTATCCCTAGCACTGCATAACGGAGTGAGCTCCTGTTACTTGTCCCAGCTTCTGTCAACCTAGCAGTTCTAAAGCATGTAAAAATGCAAGTAGAAAAATAGGGACCACCTTTGGTGGGAAGATAACAGCGTTCCGTGCGCCTTCAGCATTGAGTCATGCCGGCTACATGACCACGGAGACGTCTTTGGACAGCGCTGGCTTTTTGGCTTTGAAATGGAGATGAGCAGCGGCCCCTAGAGTCGGGAACGACTAGCACATATGTGCAAGGGGAACCTTTACCTTTAAGTCTAAGTCACTCACCTAGGAATGAATGAAACCATATTTCAGTATTCCGCCTACAGGAAGTTTAGCTCTGTGGATATGAAAGCTGGCTTGTGTTCCGTAATGAAGACATTAGCATTTCAAAGATGTACGTTTGTAAATTGATATCACAAAGAGTTTGGGACCAAACAGAGTTCTTTTTCAAAGCAGAAACAATACACAGAGACACCCTAATGATGAATGCACACACAGATTTTGTCCCTCCCTCACCCCCAAAGTCCCATCTGGGCTTACGGTCCAATTTCTTGCTAAGTTGAGAATGAACACATCTTTATTCAATTGCTTTTCCTGGTACTTTAGGACATCAGCTTAGGGCTGAGCGGTGGTCAGATAGATTTTGAAGGAATAGGCTTCCCATCTGTTCCTTCCTTGGATTCAGCTAATGTTTATAATTCCAGGGTAGGGTCAAATCTATCTTTGGGATCCCGGTAATTGAATCTGCAAGGTTGGCAATATTTTCAGGGGTCGCCTCGAATGGTCTGCTCCATTGCAGTGGAGCAGACATTGAACATCAATCCAGATTTAAGACTTGGCCACTACTTGTTCAGGAATGGCTGCAACGCAAATCAATTTTTTTAAAAAAAAATCAAGATGGCAGCTATAAACATTCAATCTGGCCATCATCTTGCCTTGTTGGACATTTTGCCTCTCGTCGACGACTCGCTATACCATGAAAGCAGAATAACACAATTAGAAGGGGCCTTGGAGATCTTCTAGTCCAACCCCCTGCTCAAGGAGAACACACCTTCATATAGAATAACCAAGAAAATAACACAGAATAATAGAATAACAGAGTTGTAAGGGATATTTGTTGTGTTGTTAGTTGTAAAGACATGTCCAACCCATCGTGACCCCATGGACAATGTTCTTCCAGGTCTTCCTGTACTCTACCATCCTCTAGAGTCCATTTAAGCTCACACCGGTTGCTTTGGTGACTACATCCAGCCACCTCTGCCGTCCCCTTCTTCTTTTGCCCTCCATCGTTCCCAGCATGAGGCTCTTCTCCAAGGAGTCCTTCCTTCTCATTAGGTGGCCAAAGTCTTTGAGTTTCCTCTTCAGGATCTGGCCTTCTAAAGAGCAGTCAGGGTTGTTCTCCTCTAGGACTGACCGGTTGGATCTCCTTGCAGTCCAAGGGACTCGCAGGAGTCTTCTCCAGCACCAGAGTTCAGAGGCCTCCATTCTTTGGTGCTCAGCCTTCCTTATGGTCCAACTTTCACCGCCATCCATTGCAACTAGGGAAACCATAGCCTTGACTATACACACTTTTGTTGGCAGGGTGATGTCTCTGCTTTTTAGTCTGCTGTCTAGATTTGCCATCGCTTTCCTCCCCAGGAGCAAGCATCTTTTAATTCCTTGGCTGCAGTCCCCAGTTGCGGTGATCTTGGAGCCCAGCTCACGACCTCCATTTCTTCCCCATCTATTTGCCAGGAATTGAGAGGGCCGGATCCCATGATCTTAGTTTTCTTAATGTTGAGTTTCAAGCCACCTTTTGCAAAACAAAACAGAATAGAATAGAATAGAATAGAAGAGAAGAGAAGAGAAGAGAAGAGAAGAGAAGAGAAGAGAAGAGAAGAGAAGAGAAGAGAAGAGTTGGAATGGACCTTGGAGGTCTTCTAGCCCAACCCCCTGCTTAGGCAGGAAACCCTACACCACTTCATGCCGTGATCTTAATTTTCTTAATGTTGAGTTTCAAGCCAACTTTTGCACTCTCCTTCCTGGAAGGGACTTGGAGGTCTTCTAGTCCAACCCCCTACTCAGGCAGGAAACCGTATTCCATTTCTGAGAAATGGCTGTCCAATCTCTTCTTTAAAACCTTCAGTGTTGTAGCCCTCACAACTTCTGGTGGCAATCTCTTCCACTGGTTAATTATGTTGACTGTAAGGAAATTCCTCCTTTGTTCTCGGTTGGTTTTCTTACACTCTTATACCTTACAAGATTTCAGAGGTCTCAGCAAACCAATTCCAGTCCTTTACCCCCAACTCTTGTCTCATGTTATTTTATAGCCTGCTGACAGAAGTGTCTGTTGGGGTTTTAATTTCTCCCCATCACACTAAATAATTAAATTCTTCTCCAGGTACAATCTTTTTAATATAGCCTCGCCCCCCCTCCGAACGAAAGGTGGGGGGAAATCCCATCCTGCCTGCGATAAATATTTCACTGCCTTCTTGTTTTATCACATCCTTCATCTTGAAGTTTTAAATATCATCTTAGATGTACTTTTCTCTCGTTTTAATTACCATCCCAGGCATTGTGGTGCCTTGCTAATATATAAGACAAATAAGAAGGGAGGGATAAGGGGGATTTTCCCCCGATCTATGACTTTGTTTTTCTAAGGCTGCTGCGCTTAGCTGAAGAAGGTTTCAAATTTAAAAACCATATTCAATTGGAGACATGGGGTTTTTTTATTAGCACATGTTGCGTCTCCTACTTGCTCCCCCCCCCCCCATTTTAAAATACACAAGGATTCAGTGAGTAAAGAAAAGTGGTTTTATCCTATTTGGCTTGAGGAATGAAAAAATCATCTCTAAATTAATATATATACAGTATAATCTATATGAATACTTCCTTTCGAGTGAGGGAGGCAATATGCAAGCAGAAGCAGCGTACTCTGAATGGCACAATCCAGCATGGGTAGCCCTTGACATACGACCACAGTTGAGGTCCAAATGTCTGTTGCTAAGCGAGACAGTTGCTAAGGGATTTTCGCCCACGTTTTACGACCTCCCTTGCCACAGTTGTTAAGTGAATCAGGGCAGTGGTTAAATTCGCAACCTGGTTGTAAAGGAAATCTGGCTTCCCCATTGACGTCACTCTTCAGAAGTCGCAAAATGGGATCACACGACCCCGGGACACTGCGACCGTCATAAATATGAGTCAGTTGCTAAACATCTGAATTTTGACTACCTGACCATGAGGGAGGGACGCTACAGTGGTTGTAAGGGTGAAAATGGTCAACAGTGCTGGTCTGTGACCATAATAAAGATTGAACTGAATTGGAGAGAGAGAGAGATGATGGATGGATGGATGGATGGATGGATGGATGGATGGATGGATGGATGGATGGAGAGAGTGTGTGAGTTAGAGAGAGGTGGGGAGGGAGATACATAGATGGACAGAGTTAGGGATAGATCGATGATTGATTGATTGTGATAGATGAGAGAGAGAGACATGATGGTTGGATGGATCGATGGATGGATGGATGGATGGATGGATGGATGGATGGATAGCTAAATAGCTAGATAGAAAGATAGATAGATGATAGATGATAGATAGATAGATAGATAGATAGATAGATAGATAGATAGATGATAGATGATAGATAGATAGATAGATAGATAGATAGATAGATAGATAGATAGATAGATGATAGAGAGAGAGAGAGAGAGAGAGAGAGAGAGAGAGAGAGAGAGAGAGAGAGAGAGAGAGAGAGAGATGTGTTGTATTTGTGCTGATAAAATAAAGGGAGACTAGTATAGATCCATTTCGAGCTATTTAGCTCTCAGCTAGCCATACCCTTACTGGGATTTGAACCTGGGCTGTATTATACACTAGGCAAGAGTCTTAGCCACTATGCCACAGGCTTCTCCTCCTTTATCAGCTGAGCTGTAACACAAACACATAGATATAGATAGATGATATAGATATAGATATAGACAGACAGAGATAGAGATAGATCAATGATTGATTGATTGATTGATTGAGAGAGAGAGACAGACAGACAGACAGACAGAGATGATATAAAACAATAGAAAGACATACAGACATAGTAAAATCATCCTTCCTATGCACAATCTTTCTGCCTATTCCTAGTCTGCCCCACATGCTGCTGGCATTGCGCATGCATCATCTGGGGACAAAAGGGTTAAGAGTTTCAGCACATGCTTTGATGAGGTTCAATGATCCTGTGCACGTTGTGTAAAACTGCTGGAGAGAGATGCTCCGTGAGGCTAACAAGAACCCGGAGATGCGGCATAATCAAGTCGATTTCCAAATGCACACACGGATACCTGAGTAAGCAGGGGGAGGATGGAAAGAGCTGGAAAGTCTTCCAAAAAGCTGGAATTTTAAACCCATCCTTTCCTACCTCCACCAAGGACTTCCCATTCCCAACATTTTTGCCTGCAGCAGTTCACTTAATAACTGGGGCACAAGCAAAGGTCATAAAACAGGGTGAAAACTCACATAACCAATGTCTCACGTAGCAACAGAAATCTTGGGCTCAACTATAGCCGTAAGTCGAGGACTTCCCGTATTTCAGAAGACAGTATCTGCCCCAGTTGCTGTCCGCCTTCCTCTTTGGCAGAATTTTTGGGAGATGGGAATCCCTGCCATCTCATCTGGCAGTCGCCGGCCCCCGAATTCTTCAAACCGTTATTATCGTTCCGTTCTGTGTAATTGGCGGTAAGCGTAACATGCAAAACGATCTTCTTGAGCTTTTTGCAGATGGGAATTTCACTCGATTACTCGACTTGTCGGTGGTGCGGAAATAGAACACGAAGGTACATTGTTGGGAGGGAGGGGAAAAAATATCCGTGCCGGGAAACAGTTTATGTAGGGATTGCAAACTGTCCCCGAGAAAGTCGGATATTAGTTTGTTAAGATGGAGGCCTTGCTTCTGATTCAGTTATGATTGCAAGCCAAACATCCAGATTTCAGCAGCTGCCCCAGGCCGTTCGCCTCGGTTAGGAGGAAATGCAAATAAAGCTCTGCAACTTCAAGGAGAAGAAGCGGTCGCATTCCTTTTTCATTTTCTAAGCTACCAGAGTTCATTTGAATAGAATAGAATAGAAGAGAATAGAAGAGAAGAGAAGAGAAGAGAAGAGAAGAGAAGAGAAGACAGAACGGAATACAAAATGGAATGGAATATAGAAGAGTAGAGTAGGGTAGGGTAGACTAGGATAGGATAGGATAGGATAGGAAAGGATAGGATGTGGAAGGGACTTTGGAGGTCTTCTAGTCCAACCCTCTGCTCAAACAGGAGGCCCTATACAATTTGAGACCAGTAGCTGTCCATTCTCTTCTTAAAAACCTCCAGTGTTGGAGTACAGTGAGAACAATTAATCAGTGGAACAGAAGTTGTCTCTAGAAGTTGTGAATGCTCCAACACTGGAAGCTTTTAAGAAGATGTTGGATAGCCATTTGTCTGAAACGGTATAGGGTTTCCTGCCTAGGCAGGGGGTTGGACTAGAAGACCTCCAAGGTCCCTTCCAACTCTGTTATTCTATTCATAAAATTGGGTGCAATTCACTTAATAACCATCTTACTTAGCAACAGAAACTCAGGTCCCAACTGTGGTCATAAATTGAGGACTGTCGCCCTCTCCCACATAGCAAAAGGGTACCATTATTACATGACCTAAAGCTATACACTATGTACGATTGGTTCTACATTCTGTCCGTCAAATCCGCTTTGACTCTTCCCCGCCCCTTTCTTTCTGCACCCCTCCCCAAAGCCAAGCATAGTTCCTCCTCCCCCTCTCTCCCCACCAGCCCTAAAATAGCTCTGCCCAACTGCGCTAAGCCTTCGTGGCTTGTACCATTTCAGATTGGGGAAGAGGGGAGTCTGCTGGAAAGAGCCCTCCCATCAAAAGGGAAGGAAGAGCGCAAGAGCAGATGGATTGCGGGGGGGAAAGGCTAGTGGTGGAGGAATGACTAATAAAAATTTATTAGGTAGAGAGAACTATAAATAGCCTTCCTTTTTTCCCCCTCTTCCTTCCCCTCTGGGAATGGAGCTGAAGTGGCTCATTTTGCAAACAAGCAGTTGTCACTCACCTCCGCCAGAAGAGCGTTGCTGAGCTAGAAGCTGGAGCCAAAAAAGCAAAAGAACATTGATTACCCCATAAATCAAGCGCTCGGGCGATGGTGGAGAATTAACCTGTTCGGAAAGGTGGGGGTGGAGAAACCGAGGGCTTTATTGGAGCAAAATCCCAGGTTTAATTGAGGGGTTTCATACCTTCTCCGGAAGATTTTTCTGCAACATGGCCACCTGGGCCCTACTCCTCCTGGCCTCCATCCAAAGACCTTTGGTCCCAACTTGTACTCACTGAGTGAGGGTCTCAACTTACTGTGTGTTCATCCCATGCTGTCTTCCCCCTTTGGAATTCTTCAGATTCTTTGAAGCAAGGAGGATGGAGCTACTGAGACATGAAGTTCGTTAGTGCTGGAACATGGGGGGAAATGTAATTCTTCAATACTCCAACTTGATCTTGTCCTTAGTCTATCAGTCCTTATTCTAAGTCCTGGCAGTTTTACTGGAATCTAGTTCTGGGTTTATCCAAATTCATTCCTTTCTTCTGTTTCCTTGTTCCTCCTTCTCCTCCTCCTCCAACACTCCTCCTTCTCCTTCTTCTCCTTCTTCTCCTTCTTCTCCTTCTCCTTCTCCTCCTCCTCCTCTTCCAACACTCCTTCTTCTCCTCTTTCTCTTCTTCTTCCTCCTCCTCCTTCTTCTCCTCCTCCTTCTTCTCCTCTTCTCCTCCAAAATTCCTTCTTCTCCTCTTCCTCCTCCTTCTTCTTCTTCTCCTCCTCCTTCTCCTTTTCCTCCTCTTCCTCCAAAACTCCTCCTCCTCCTTCCCATCCTTTTCTTCATGCTTCTTCTTTTACCAGTAGGGGAATACAAGTTCTTCTGTAACAGAGTCATTGCGAGTTTTACAAGAGGCACCTTAATGGAAATGATCCTTTGGGATCAATGCTTAGGAAACGTCCTTGTGTAATTAATTGGGATGCCTCGCATGGCACAATCCGTCTTTCTTTGCATAAACAAGGAATCCTAAGGCAGAAAGGATTATATGGGCGAAGATTCCAGGCTGCTGTTAGACCCAACCCTTCCTTCTTCCTTCTGGCCTATAAGGAAAATCCCTGGTCCTTTTTGATGCCAACTTATCTCTGTTTCTGTGACTGCAGAAGTCGGAGCTTCTCTCAGCACCTGTGACCCTGCTTCAATAACTTATAATACAGTGGTGCCACCATTTTTGATGGAAAGCCACGTCCTCTTTCTTCATTAATGATGCTGAAAATCCTCATTGTCATTCAAGCATTGATTCAACCTCTCCACAAAGGTATTGGATCCAACAAGAGGACTCTCATCACAAACGCTTCCAGCGTGAGAGCCATTGTCTAGGAGCTGAGTCGATGGGCCTTGCCATTGTGGAGAGCGCTTGAAAAAGTTGGCCCAGATGCTGGGATGCATTTCTACCATCGGAAAGAAATAAGCTTAAAGCTCAGTCATCCTTTGCGCATACGAGCTGCAGCCACCTCTAAATCTCAGTTATTCCGACCGTACAACAGGCATAAACGGCAAGATATATCACAGCCCTTCTTTAGATGTCTTCCGAATCTAATTTTAACCTAAGACTGTCTAGCATGGACCTCACCCATTCCTAAGAGGTCCATAAAGAGAATGTGCATAAGTGCACCAGCCTGCCTACCGTCCCTTTTCGACTGTCCCGATTTATTCGTACCTACTTACTGTGTTCATATTTATGTTTATACTTATACCTGGGTTTTTTGTACATGTTTGACAAACTAAATAAATAACACCAACCTCTTTCCTTGTCATGGAAGAACAAATGGCTTCATAACAAGATTTGCTTCATCGCTGGAGGTTTTCAAGAAAAGATTGGACAACCAGTTGTTCAGGATGGTAGAAGGACATCTGCCTTGGGCAAGGGGTGGAACTAGAAGACCTCCAAGGTCCTTTCCAGCCCTGAGATTCTATGGTTTGCATTTAGCTACCTTCCAGATCAGGGTTTGAGAAAGGAAGGAAGGAAGGAAGGAAGGAAGGAAGGAAGGAAGGAAGGAAGGAAGGAAGGAAGGAAGGAAGGAAGGAGAAAGAGAAAGAAAAGAGGAAAAAAGAATGATAGAGAGAAAGAATGAAAGAAAAAAGAAAGAGAAAGAGAGAGAGAAAAAGAAAAGAGGAAAAAAGAAAGAGAGACAGAAAAAAGAAAGAAAGAGAAAGAAAAGAGGAAAAAAGAAAGAGAGAAAGAAAGAGAAAAGAGGAAAAAAGAAAGAGAAAGGGAGAAAGAAAAAGAAAAGAGGAAAAAAGAAAGAGAGAAAGAAAGAAAGAGAAAAGAGGAAAAAGAAAGAGGGTGAAAAAGAAAAAGAAAAGAGGAAAAAAGAAAGAAAGAAAGAAAGAAAGAAAGAAAGAAAGAAAGAGAAAGAAAGAAAGAAAGAAAGAAAGAAAGAAAGAAAGAAAGAAAGAAAGAAAGAAAGAAAGGGCAGCTGATCCATCAGAGTGACTTCTAGCCATTTATTTGCAGAAATGCCATTCCCCACCAATTTAGTTCTTTTAATTTATTTTTATTTTCCCACAAAGTCTATCCTTTTATCCAGAGGGAGGGAGGGAGAGAGGGAGGGAGGGAGGAATTTCAGAGGAATAAAAACCAGTGGTGTCTTGGCTAACACTGAGCCCTTGGCAGTCTGCATGGAGAAGGCCATTTTCCAGCAGATCCTTCCCCCTTTCCTTGGTGCTTTGTCCCATGGGGCCACCTGCACCTATCTAGCCACAGTTTCTCTTGTAGCCTTTGTGATTTCTGCAGCTAAGCGAGCTAAGACCTATTTCCGAAGAACCTGTGTGGATGAGTCAGGTTTCAAAATCTCATGGCATGGAGAAATAAGCTTAGAAGTGGGGGGGGGGAGAAACCTCCAGGTAAAGCTTGAACAAATGTATTCTATTTCACCTTATTTGTTCTCGGCCTTGAAGCAGAAGAGAAAATTGCATCAAGTAGAGAATATGTATCTCAAGCCAATAAACCCTGATTACCTCCTTCTTGATCTGCTCCCAAAAGGTGATGTGATGCAGAGGTCCAATGGGGGAAGCTACTGAATTCTTTGAAGTCCAGAGGAGCCGACAAAGGAACAGTTGGGCCTAATTTCTGCTATTTGTCTGAAAGCCCTTTTCATCTCTATAGACAAGGTTTGATATTTTTCCTCTTCTTTCCCAACGCTCTGTCTTCTTTGTGCCCTACACAAGTGCAGCCACGTCTCTCTGAATGCCTCTTCCCCTTCTCCCTCTGAATAATATTAGATTCGAAACCGGTTAGAATAGAATAGAATAGAATAGAATAGAATAGAATAGAATAGAATAGAATAGAATAGAATAGAATAGAATAGAATAGAATAGAATAGAATAGAATAGAATAGAATAGAACAGAATAAGAGCAGAGTAGAAGAGAAGAGAATAATGAAGAATACAATAGAATAAGAGTAGAGTAGAGTAGAGTAGAGTAGAGTAGAGTAGAGTAGAATAGAATAGAATAGAATAGAATAGAATAGAATAGAATAGAATAGAATAGAATAGAATAGAATAGAATAGAATAGAATAGAATAGAATAGAATAGAATAGAATAGAATAGAATAGAATAGAATAGAATAGAATAGTTGGAAGGGACCTTTGATTTTGATTTGATTTTATTAAATTTATAAACCGCTCCCTCTCCCCGAAGGGACTCGGGGCGGTGTACAATCAAAGTTAAAAACAACCTTATACATATACATATAAATAGACATTTACATAGAGGAGGCATCAAAACTCATAAAACCAATTACATAAAATCTATACAATGCTGATGAAAATAAAAAACAACATTAAAATCTACCCCAGAATTTAAAATACCGGCCAGGAGGATTGGAGATTAAAACTACGATTGGGCCAGGCCAGCTAATTGGAACAGGTGGGTCTTGAGTTTCTTGCGGAAGGAGCGGAGATCGGTAGTAGTTCTGATGTCGGGGGGGGAGGTCATTCCAGAGGGTCGGGCCCATCACAGAGAAGGCCCTGCTCCTGGGCGCCGCCCGCTGGCATTGTTTAGTGGACGGCACCCGGAGGAGTCCCTCTCTGTGAGAGCGAATTGGTCGCAGGGATGTATGAGGTAGGATGCGATCCCGCAGGTAACTAGGTCCTAAAGACCTTGGAGGTCTTCTAGTCCAACCCCCTGCTTAGGCAGGAAACCCTACACTGCTTCAGACAAATGCTTGTACAACATCTTCTTTAAAACTTCCAGTGTTGGAGCATTCACAGTAAACTGCTCCAAACTCGATTGCAAAAAATACGACTTCAGCAACAGAGTGGTCAACGCCTGGAATGCTCTACCCGACTCCGTTGCTACAACCTCAAACCCTCAAACAGCTTCAACCTCAAACTGTCCACCGTGGACCTCACCCCATTCCAAAGAGGTCCGTAAAGGGGGCTTGCATAAGCACACCAGCGTGCCTACCGTCTCTGTCCTACTGTCCCCATCTATTTGTATTCATTTCTTTCATTTATATCCATGTTTTTATTTATACCTGCCATCTTGTACATGTTCGACAAACTAATAAATACAAAAACAGAAATAATATATCCTGGAGGAAGGGCTTGGAGAATTCACGGACCATGTTCATGCAGCAGTTCTCCGCCGGTTGATAAAGTATATAGAGATAAGGAAGAAGTTATCTATCAGCAGCAAAAGCGCCCAATGAGCAGTCCCATAAATCAACTGTCCGCTTTCCACCACTTGGGTGGGAGATATTGAACTTCACTGCCAAATTATTCAAATGCTTCTGAATTGTAACGTCTCTTTCAAGTCAAGTCCAACTCTTGGTTTCTTCACAAGATGCTTTCTTAGAGACACATCGGGACTAGCTGATCATTCCCTTCCTCTGGGGTGCTCTTTCCATTTGTCCATCAAGTCCATCACAACCCTGGAGGCATCTCAACCATGTTCCAACCAGACTTGGTCCTGCTTAGCTTCCGGGCCCAGACAAGACCAGCCAAAGGTTGTCCCTTGCGGAGACAAATGAGCATGTATGCATTATAAATGAGCGTAAACATGCGCCATGCAAATCAGCGGTCTTGTTTCCTTTGGGGAGACAATGTTTAACTCTCCACCATCTTTACGGCTAATGAAAAATGAAATGCAGCCCACAGTGGCCAGTTGCGCATCTGGTTTTGCCAAAACAGGAGAGCAACTCAAGCCATAGCAAGTCACAATGTGTAACTGCTATAGCCGTCCAGCCGGTCAGCAGCTGAGTGGGCTTATGACCAAACTTTTTCCTTCCGTGGATAAGGGGCTCCTTGAGGTCACCCTTCCTGCCATACACCCTCTCCAAAACCCCACAACATATATGTAGGAGCACACTGGACAAATCACGAATTAAGTAGTCGACCTCTCCAGAATTAGCTAGTTGCCCGTAGTATCTTCTTCCAGGCACTTAGCCACAATACCCCTGAAGAGATTCCGAAGGCTAGAGGTTTTCCAGAACCGGTCCGAACTGGTAGGAACCCACCATTGCCATGCACACAATGGAACCCGGAAGAGACCAGCTGGCCAGGGCACACATGTGCACTGGCATTGATGCTCTTTGCCGGGTTCTGGCACACTCCAGTTTCAGCCCTCAGTGCCGAAAAGGTTAACCATCCCTTGCCATAAGTCTTTGCTTTTGCTGCAGCTCTGCTGCTAGAAGCTGGCGTGGTACCAATGCCAGGGAAATAGATCTACGTTTCATTCTCTCCTGTCCATATTCTTCTCCCTCCTTTCCGTCATTAATCTGGAAGCAGAGAGGCACCGGGAGCTCAAAAGAATCATTTTAATAAATGCCGCACAGGGAGACAACCAAAAATGCAGATCCAAGATAGCCGTCATTTAAAAGGATGGGTCTCTCCAGAGATCCTTCTCAACGTCTCCTCCTGGTTCTGCCTCCCGGTGACCTGGAAAATGGAGGCTCCCTGGGATAAATTGAAATTTCCTCCCTGATGCCTTTGAGTGTGCCTGATGTCCATCCCTGTCTTCCTTGTTTATGGAATCCATGGCTGATGAAGCTTTAAACTTCTTAAAAGCCATTGATTGGTTTCCTCTGCAGGATCCTAATCTGCTTTTGCAAATAGGCTGAAGGATCAAGCAAGATATGATGGGAGCATTGAGGCAGTTCAGAGTTAGCCACGCTCACTAGGCAGGGAGGGGCCTGGGGTTAATAGCCCATACGGGAGAAAAAGAGGGGGGGGTTGTCCTGTGACTTCCCTCTTTCTCCAAGATTTTTGGAGGGGCGGAGAAGGAGGAAGAGGAGGGGGACTGTGGGGTCCTTGGTGTTCTCTGATCTTAGTTGTTTTCTTTCAGACGTTTCATTAGCCAACTAGGGAACATCATCAGTACTAGAAGGGAATGGTGAAGGAGGAGGAGGATAAAAAGAAGGAGGAGGAGGAGGGGAAGGGGAACTGTGATGCTCTTGGTATTCTCTGAAATTAGTTGTTTTCTTCAAGATTTTTCATTAGCCAACTAGGGAACATCATCAATTCTATAAGAGGGTGGGGTCTGCTTTCTGTTTACATATCAGTGGCTTGCACCATTCCTTTCCAGCACTGATGCTGCAACCTAGTTGGATAATGAAACTTCTGCAAGAAAACAAGCAAGCTCAGAGAGCATCAAGGATGCCACAGTACTACTACTACACTGCTACTCCTACTCCTACTCCTCCCTGCAAACCACAATCCCGTCAGTCTGCCTCCTCCTCCTCCTCCCCCCCAAACTCCATTCCCTTCTAGCACTGATCATATTACCTAGTTGGGGAATAAAACGTCTGCAAGAAAACAAGCAAGCTCAGAGAGCACCAAGGATGCCACAGTCCTCCTCCTCCTCCTCCTCCTCCTCCTCCTCCTCCTCCTCCTCTCCATAAACTCCACTCCCTTCTAGCACCAATGATGTTTCCTAGTTCGGTAATGAAATGTTTGCAAGAAAACAGCAAACGTCGCCAAAAGCTTAGAGAGCCTCATGGTTGAATCCTGAGCTCCAAATATGTTGGTTCAATGAAACTGTTTGCCCTACTTTCCCCTTAGGGTGACAAATACACCCAATTTTTTTCCCCAACACAAATGTCATTCATTAAAACTTTTGAACACCATTTTTCTGGGTACTCCTTACTGTTAAGCACGTGACTGTCAAAACACAAGTTTCCCAATGGAAGTTATTATTCTCTCTCTCTGTGTGTCTCTGTCTCTGTCTGTCTCTCTCTCTTTCTCTCCCTCCCTCCCTCCCTCCCTCCCTCCCTCTCTCTCTCTCTCTCTCTCCCTCCCTCCCTCCCTCCCTCCCTCCCTCTCTCTCTCTCTCTCTCTCTCTCCCTCCCTCCCTCTCTCTCTCTCTCTCTCTCTCTCTCTCTCTCTCTCTCTGTCAGGTCTTGGCCCCTTTTGCTTTTGCAAACACCACTCCAACCAATGTGGTCTTCCGCACACACTCCTCCTGCTATACGGAGAGATGTTGTGCTGTTCTCCTACGGGGCTGTCCCTAAGACTCTAAAATCCATTTTCAAAGATGTCACAAATCTACTTACCTAGAAAGTGATTTATTTGAGATACCTGTGATCTCACGCCTGTTCCTTTCTCTCTGGTGCTTTTTAAAAAGAGAGGGAGGGAGGGAGGGAGGGGTAGAGAGAGGGAAAAAGGGAGGGGGAGGAGAGAGAAGGGGAGGGGGAGGAGCAGAGAGAGGGGGGGAGAGAGAGGGAGAGAGGGGCAGGGAGAGGGAGGAGAGATGGGGAGGGGAAAGGAGGGGGAGGGGCAGAGAGAGAGGGAGAGTGGGGAGAAAGGGGGGCAGGGGGCGAGAGGGGCAGGGAGAGGGAGGAGAGATGAGGAGAGGGAGGAGGAAGAGGGAGAGAGAGTGGAGGAGGAACAGAGAGGGGGAGAGGGAAAGAAAAGGGGAGAAGGAGAAGAAGAGGGGAAGGGAGAGAAAGGGGAGGGGAGGGGGAGAGGGGGAGGGAGTCAGAGGGGGGGAGGGAGGGAGATTCTTGCACGGTTCCCAAACAGCCTGCTTTGTCGAACATCGCCTGGATTGCCGCTTATGCTCAAGAGGAAAACAGCAGGAGGGAGATTCATTTTACACCCTATAAATGGGAATTTATATGCATTTTTTGGTTGTTGTGGTTACAGTTGCTCCCTTCTCTTTTAAGTCCGCTTTCCCCCACCCCCCCTCCACCACCGGCCCGCAATAAGGAAGCTCCATCGCATTCCTTTCTAGTAACAATGTTGACCTGATTAAAATTTTTATTGGATTTTACAAAATAATTTCATAGCTTAACATTCCCTGCAGCCCTGGCGCAAGGGGGGTGGGGGTGAGGAAGATGGAAGGAGGGCAGAGACAATGATGGGGTAGGATGGGGTGGGGGAGCAGCGGAAGGAATATTAACGGTAAGGAGGAAAAGCAAAAAGAATGGTGGCAATTGAGAAATGACAGGGCCGGATGAATAAAGTGTTGGGAATTGATCCCCAATTGGAATTCGGATTTGAATGTGAAAGGCTGACGTATGTGGACAGTCAGGAGGCCCCTGCCTAGTTCATCCTCATCAATGTTGACTTGGGATAAGATTCTGGAGTTTGAAAGCCTCAAGGTCAAGGTTCCCCTCGCACATATTTGCTAGCCCTTCCTGACTCTAGGGGGCGGTGCTCATCTCCGTTTCAAAGCCGAAGAGCCAGCGCTGTCCGAAGATGTCTCCGTGGTCACGTGGCCAGCATGACGCAACACCAAAGGCACAAGGAATGCTGCTACCTTCCCACCAAAGGTGGTTCCTATTTTTCTACTTTCATTTTTTTACGTGCTTTCGAACTGCTAGGTTGGCAGAAGCTGGGACAAGTCAAGGGAGCTCCCTCCATTATGTGGCGCTAGGGATTCGAACCACTGAACTGCCAACCTTTCTGATCAACAAGCTCAGTGTCTTAGCCACTGAGCCACCGTGTCTGAATCTGAAAGCTTCCAGGTTTTCCCCACCCAAAAGAAAGCCCAAGCCCCTGCCCAGCTCCCACATGTCCATCACATGGTCCAATCAGGCCCCGTCCCAACTGGAGATGCCTCCCAGTCACTTCATCCCAGCTGCAGGGCCAGATGACCTTGACTTTCTGAGAAAGAATGTTATTATGGCTACATAGCAGCCACACTCTGCATAATCCCCCCTCCCATTTTCCCACAGCAGAAAATGTGGCAGGCCCAACGCAAAAGATGGCTCCCAGGTCTGACACCAGGCTACCTGGGGAATTCTGGGAGTTGAAGTTCCCGGGGACTTCAAATAGCCAAGAGTTGGAGATCCTGGTTTGATATTTTTGTGAGTTCAGCCAACAAGTTTGGCCATTTAGCAACTAATGGGGAAGATGTCTGCCAGATTCTACTCATTAGAGCAGATAAGATTAGGCAAGGTGGACCAAGGGCCTTACTTACTTATCACAAGAGCCTCCAGAAGTTCAGATGCTCCTAATAGCCCTCTTCTCCTGGCTTCCATCCAGCAAATGGTTGTCTTCTGGAATACTTAGGGAAGTACATGACATTCCACTAAATCCCCCCATGGAAACTACGGGCAGCTGGCAGTTCAGGCGATGCCACCTCCTGGTTTCCATTTGATTATCTCTAATAATAGACAGATATAAATGTATCAGATAGTTTCCATCCATTGCATTTCAGTGCAAGCTGTCAGCGCAGCTGCTGCGGGGACGAGCTGAGATGGTGAGCAAGAAAAAAATGGCCACGAAAAGAAACAACCCAACATATGTCTTTGTTGACATGCGATTCCCAGGCTGTGCCAAGCGCAAGGCTCGGGGCCATCCAGAGGTGACATGGAATACGGGATGAGTAAGTCTAAAATCCACTTTCATCACAAATAACAATCTCCTTTAGCAAGGTTGACCCTCGTCCTCTCAATTACCTAGAGTTGGAAGAAATGTCCTTCTGAGTTCAGTTCCAAGTGGATTCATGAAAGTCGCTTGGAAAAGAAGGTTTGTTGATGGTGGACAGGACCACATGGTTTGAGGTCCGGGGGGTGGGGATCACATGCTTTGAAGATCTTGAAGAAGAAAAAAGGGCAAAGATGCTGAGAATGCCCTGGTTTTATGCCCTCTCTGGGCCCCACCTTAAGAGTTTCCTGTTCCTGTACAAGAAATGCACCCCATTGGCTGTCAGACTCCCAGGGGTTGGGGGGTTGGGGTCTTAGCTAACTTTGTAGGCTGTGTCCCAGGCCTGGCTGAATCTTGCTGCTTCACATAATCTTCCCAGGTGCCATGTGGTGACAGTTGCTAGATGGGTAATGGGCTAATCCTATCATGTCTTAATCCCATCACCTTGGAGCTGAAGGGGGTTGATCTTTGTTGTTGTAGAATAAAACTGGCTCAGGCCTTAATGGCCCTTTGACAAAGGTGATGGGGCAGGCAGGGAGCTGTTTTGTCTTTAAAAGATGTTTCTCCTTTTCTCATTCAGGGAGATATAATATTCTGCCTTTTTAATATTCCCTAAAATATTTCATTTTTCTAGGAGAGGAGTGGGTGCTAACTTCCTGCACTAGAAAGCTCTAGGTTGGAAGGGCTGCTGGAATCAAGAACCTGATGTCAATCAATGCTTTATGTCCCAGCCATTTCAAGGATAAAGTTGAGGGTTTCGTCAAGACGGCCTATTGGATTTCCCCCCCTAGAATCACAGTCAAAATGGGACCCAATATTTTGGTCAACTCATTCTTTTCAGGTGATATTTCTGTCAATTGCTCTGGGGATTTGAGCAGGATTCGCAAGAGTTCCATCAAAGGAAAATGTCTCCTTTTGCAATACAGGCAGGAGTCACAGGACAACCTGAGACTTTCCATGGTCTCCTTAGTGAAGTCTTCCTTGTCTCTCTTCAGACAAGTGTTAAATTCTGTCTTTTCAGGGCAATCAGGAGGAGGAGGAGGAGGAGGAGGAGGAGGAGGAGGAGGAGGAGGAGGAGGAGGAGGAGGAGGAGGAGGAGGAGGAGGAGGAGAGAAGAAGAAGAAGAAGAAGAAGAAGAAGAAGAAGAAGAAGAAGAAGAAGAAGAAGAAGAAGAAGAAGAAGAAGAAGAAGAAGAAGAAGAAGAACAACAACAACAACAACAACAACAACAACAACAACAACAGAAGAGGAGAAGGAGAAGAAGGGGAAGGAGAAGGAGAAGGAATTACAGTGACAGAAATGAAGAATGAGATCTGAGCATCCAATGAGGAGAGAAATTGTCCCATCCAAACAGTAATTCTACCAACTTATCATCCTAACATAAAAAGTTACCAGCAATCTATCACCTTTTCCCTCTGGAGCAAAACAAAGCAAAAAAACCAAAAACTGAATATTCCTAAAAACAGCCACTGAGGAAGAACCATCTTCATCCTTCACATCACTGAAGGTCTTCTTCTCTTGTGAAAGTCACCAAGCCTCCAGGGGTCACCAAAGATCCTGGAGAAACCGGGGGCTGACTTAAGGTAAGGCAAGCAACTGTCGCAATCATTCTGGAGAGATTCTTCTGTGATGTCCATCTGTTTATTCTGGGGTTGTTTTTTTCTGCCACTCTTTTTCCTCATCTGTGCCTTTTCTCCATGGCTTCTAAAGGCCAAAGGGACATCAGCTTTAGTCCCACACCAGTGGGAATAATAAAAACAATGGCCTTGCTTTGGAGAGTTATCCAAGAGCTAAAAAGAAGCTTTCGAGATGCTTAAGGCATTTCTGCAGATTTACAGAAGAACCAAGCTTGCTTTCATGCTCACCAGATTGAAAAAATATGTATTAAAAAAAGGATTTTAAAGAAAATGTTCTGTAGGATAGCTTGTGATTTTTTTTTTTTCAAAGGACGGGAAGCTGTTTTGTGAATCGGTCTCTCAATCCGACAGCATTTCATCATAGCTCCCTCGTAAGGCCGATGATAAATTCTTAATTCTTATTTGTCGGATCCATATCCTGAAGCATAAAATAAAATAAAGTCCTGCTTTTTTTTAATATTGATTTATTTCCTGAGGTTTCTTGGATGAAAACAGAGAATCTTCAGCCAACTGAGGGAAAGGGGAAATGGGCTAGAGATGAGATTCCATTTTTTTTTCGGAGAATAAAGGAAACAGATTAAGCACACAAAGATCCAAAGAGACATTTTCAGGATTAGGAATGAATTGTGATTATGAATTAAAATGGGCGTACCCTCCTATTGGTGAAGATCATCTGGCAAGGATTAAACCTGAAGAAACGAGAATTAAAGCCTACACAACCAAGTATTTATAAGACGTGGGCTGTGATAAGATGCCCATTTAAACGAGGTAAAAGATAACATTGAAGGACAAAAGAAATGTTTTCGCTTCCATATTGTCGAAGAAGCCATCTTTGGTCCTCAGAAGAATGTATGCGTGCATTAGGGCAGAAAAGAGACGTGGTGGCTCACTGGCTAAGATGCTGAGCTAGTCAATCAGAAAGTTTGCAGTTTGGGGGTTCAAATCCCTAGCACCGTGTAACGGAGTGAGCTCCCGTGACTTGTCCCAGCTTCTGCCAACCTAGAAGTTCAAAAGCATGTAAAAATGCAAGTAGAAAAATAGGAACCGCCTTTGGTGGGAAGGTAACAGCATTCCGTGCGTCTTCAGGAGTTGAGTCATGCCGGCCACATGACCACGGAGACGTCTTCAGCCAGCGCTGGCTCGTCGGCTTTGAAATGGAGATGAGCACCGCCCCCTAGAGTCGGGAACAATTAGCACATATGTGCGAGGGGAACCTTTAGCTTTTACAGGACAGAAATATTCCAGATGTTTTTTTCCGACAAACAGAAAAGAACTAAATACCACATTCATTTTTTTCTCTGCCGCTTGTCTTCTGGAGCCACGATTCTTCCCAAGATGGTCTAAGAAAGCCAGGAAGGAATCAGGACTCTGACAACTTTCATCCAGCCAGAATTCCTAAAATAAGAGGCAGCAAATTTTCTGTTTAATGTTCTTGTCTACAATTAATGTGCACAAATACCAGTCAGAGAACAGCAGCATTTCCCAGAGTTTCTCAGCAACCCAACAAATATTTGCCTCAACTTTGGCTATTTATAATCATCTTTCACAGATCTTGTCATTTCTTTGTGTGTGAGGGAGAAAGGCTTATGAAGAAACACCTGGGTTTTCTTCCCCCACTTTCCTTCTTCCAAAATGTCTTTATTTTTATCTAGGGCATTGTAACAAAAAGAATAATTTCCAAAGGAATCACCGATCCGATGACAAGATTACGCCCGAAATTGGTGTTTTATTATGTGAGTTTTATAATAAAAAAGAGAGGAAGGCAAGTGGCAATAACAAATTAATACTGTATTTGTAGAATGAAGAGCTATCAGTGTTCTGGAAAAAAAAACATATTCCATTTCCCTTTGAATTGCTGGCGGGATTGAAATTGGGAAAACACGGCTATTATTGAAGCAAAATTGACCTAAAACAGCGTGTTTCAGGAATAGAAGAAAATAAATCAGCAATTGCAAAAGAGATGGAAGAAATACTGGGCCATAAGCTATCTTCCCATATCCCCAGAGCTTCCACAAATTTGCAGCATGCTTTGAATTTTTTTCCGTGATGTTTTTGAATTAAGTTATTTTGCAAGGTGCCGGAGAATCTGATGATTGATTTGTGGTTTGGGCTTCCAGTTAAAGATCTCTGCGCACGTAGTAGGTTTTTCTGAAACAAGCACATCTCCTCCAACCATCCATGGTGCAGCTATAACCATCTGAGGACCCAGATGGTTGGGGGCAAGAGAGGCTGACTCTGTAAACTGCTTAGAGAGGGCTGTAAAAGCTCTGTGAAGCGCCATATAAGTCTTAGGGCTATTGCTACCGCCCTTCCTTCCTTCCCATTGGTTAGAATGCAGCATTGCAAGCTAATTCTGCCCACAGTCAGGAGTTCGAGCCTGACAAGGCTCAAGGTCGACTCAGCCTTCCATCCTTTAGGGCAAGGAAGATGAGGGCAAGGGGCAAAAGCAGGCTTTGAAAGAATGACAAAGAGTAACATGTAGTTTGGCCCCAAGAAAAGAGTTTTATCCGTTCACATGAGGTGGTTGTTACAACAGCACCCTCTGGCGGTGCTGCACTTATAGTAGAGAAAGGATGAGTGGAAGGCAACCTCCCAAGATATGTAGGCTTGGTTTTTCATTACACATCCTTGAATGGGGATTCTGAGGATTGAAATCGGGATGCCACCAAGTTGGAGATTTGAGACAACGCAGAACATTGTGGGGAAACTATACTGGCGTCTGTTTCTCTTGCAGCCTTTGGGTTTCTAAAAAAAAAACCTCATGCCTCCCAGTGAATTTATTGGCATGTCCGTGTTATTTCTCTTGACAAGAGAAATAGAACAGATCCTTTAAAAAAAAAAAAAAAAAGACTTGTCTTTATTTCCAGCCTCCAGTCCTGATATTCCTCAGCGGTCTTTCTCCAAGTCCCAACCAGGTTCGACTCAGATTCACTTCCCAAAATTGGCTGTTCTTTTTGGCTGCCAAATAATTACAAAACTGGATTTACCCATGGCTTCCCCTTTTGCAATTAAACTATATTTTCCAATTAAATGTTAAAAGCAAGCCATAACAAGCTGTAAAATATTATTGTTGCTCTTTCTCCACCATTGTTCCTTGGGAAGGGATAATGGTTCTCCGCGCACCAATCTCCGCTTTAATAGAATAAAAAGGGAAGGCATAAAAAGGGGGAGAGGGGTAAGACTGGACCATCCATTGCTCTTTTAACTGGCTGCTCAGAGCTGGAGCAGGACAGCTGTCTGATCTGAAGCCGGGCGAATAAATATGGCTAACTCCGCTAAGCAGTTCTGCACAAAAGGCTTACTGTACCAATTAGGTTGCAGCAATCTGGTGAAATTAATCTTATATGGAGCCGGGGATGTGTGAGTCATATGTGGCTCTGTCTTCTCCATCCTGGAAACCTCGTTAAACTTTTCATGAGAGGGAAAGCCATAAATAGAATCGCATTTCAGAACTTCTCCTGCCAAATAGAACATAGAATAACAGGGGTTTGAAGGGGATCTAGGAGGTCTTCTAGTCCAACCCACTGCTCAAGGAGGAAACTCTTTCATACAGAATAGCAGAATTGCAGAAATGCAGAATAACAGAATAGCGGAATAGCAGAATAATAAAAAAATAGCAGAATAACAGAATAGCAGAATACCTGAATAATAAAATAGCAGAATAGCTGAATAATAGCAGAATAGCAGAATAACAGAATAACAGAATAACAGAATAGCAGAATACCTGAATAATAAAATAACTGAATAGCTGAATAGCAAAATAACAGAGTGCGAAGGGATCTTGGAGTTCTTCCCACCAAAGTATTATTAGAAGAACTATTAATCTACTTGCCTGTTTTTGAACTGCTAGGTGGCCAGCAGCTGGAGCGAGGGACAGGAGCTCACCCCATCCCGCAGCACTTGGGTTTCAAACCCAGGCTGTCAGCTTTCCATCTGAGAAGCTCAGCAACTTCAACGTCCGATTAATCCTGGATCCAACTAAGTAAGACCGCTGCCCTTGTACAAAGAACCCTGGTTCATATCACTCAAGGGATGGAGACCCCCAAACATGGGCTTATAGTTTTCTAAACGATGCTCCCTTCTTTTTCTCACACACCTTCGCACGCAGGTCTCTCACCGGCTCAGTCTCCTGCTCGGTGGTCCACTTTTTGCACCCTGTTTAACTAAAGCCAGACCAAAAAAAACAGGACAGGAATCTGGTTTCGAAACAAACCGACCCTCCAAATTAGAGACCTACTTATTTTAGAGTGGGCCTTGATTGTTGGATGATGAAGGAAAAAGAAGAAGGATTTTATAACAGCTCAGGGAGCGAAGTGCTGTGCTGGGTGAGAGAGACCCAGGGAGATATTGGCAGGTTCTGCGAAGGATAGAGATCTATCTGAGATCAATGATAAAAGACGGTTACCCCAACGATGCTCTGGCATAATTGAAGATTGTGTGCTTCAGCTTCCTTTCAGGGAGGAGGCAGAGGTGAGAGATTTTTCCATTTTAAAACCAGGCAGAGAAACATCAAAAAGCTATCAAACCTATATGAGGCAGTTTGGTCTAGTGGTAAACTAGGAGACGGGGAGTTCTAGTCCTGGCTTAGGCAATGAAAGCTGGCTGGGGGACTTGGGGCCAATCACCAGGAGACGGAGAGTTCTAGTCCCGCCTTAGGCAGGAAAGCCATCTGGGTGATTTTGGGCCAATCACCAGGAGGCAGAGAGTTCTAGTCCTGCCTTAGGCGTGAATCAGCTCAGCTAAAAAACAAGGGAATATAGGACAAGAAACAGCGGAGGCGAGAGGGCAGAGCCAATCGGAGGTGGGATTTGCCGGTTCTCCGAACTACTCAAAATTTCCCTTACCGCTTGACCAGAACCGGTCCGAACTGGCTGAATACAACCTCTGCCCCCCAATCCCCCAGCCCTGCGCTCAAAGTAAAGGAATGTCCTCCCTGTTATTCCATTCATCTCTGAGTTTTGAAAACCCTCCTTCCCATTTCCTGCTGGGGGGGAAAAACACTGGAATAATATTTTTTCTCCCTCTACTTATAAGGTTCTGGAAGCCAAGCTAATTTTTGCTATATGGTGGGGTTTTTTCGGCTAGCATGTTTGCCTCTTTTCAGCTCCTCTTGCGGCATCGGCCCTCCCTGGCCATCAAGACATCTTTCCAGTTCTTCAGACATGATCTCCTGGGTGGCTTTAACGGTAAGTGGTCAGAAACCTGTCGGCTGCTGGTGCTGGGGTGTGGCTTGGAAGCCACCGGACTCTGAGACAGTGCAGGGGAAATATTGACTTTCCAGCTAATAAAACCGAATTTCATGAAAGCTCCTGTTTCAAACCCCGAGAAATCCATCAAGGCTTCATAAATATTTGAAAGGGGGCGAATCGATTATGCCTGGAGCTGCTGCAGCAGCAGAACAGGAAGCCTGGCGGAGAAAACAGAGGCAGCCGAAGATGAAGCGGGGACAGCAGGACCAGGAAGACCTCCAGGTAGCTTGGGTACCGATAAAGGAGAATGTTCATAAATCAGGATTGAAATGAGGAATCACTGGAGCTCTCTGATCTGGCTTGTTTTCTTGAAGACGTTTCATGACCCAGCTAGGTAATATCATCAAAGCTAGAAGGGAGTGGGGTTTGTAGAGAGGAGGAGGAGGAGGAGGAGGAGGAGGAGGAGGAGGAGGAGGAGGAGGAGGAGGAGGAGGAGGAGGAGGAGGAGGAGGAGGAGGAAGACAAGGAGGAGGAGGAAGACGAGGAGGAAGACTGTGGGGTCCTTGGTGCTCTCAGAGCTTGGCTGTGTTCTTGCAGACGTTTCATGACCCAGACTAGCTAACATCATCAGTGCTAGAAGAGGGTGGAATTTGTGAGGAGGAGAAGGACGATGACAACAACGGCAACTGTGGGGCCCTTGGTGCTCTCAGAGCTTGGTGGTTTTCTTGCAGACGTTTCATTCCCCAACTAGCTAACAGCATCAGTGATAGCACTAGCACTGAGGGTGTTAGCTACGTTGGAGTCATGAGATGTTTTACAGCAAAGGAATCCCACCGCCATCAACAACTGGTCACCAAACCTGCTATCCTGGAGTTTTGACATCCAAATGCAGCCGTCTAATTCTTCATTTCCCACCTCTTGTCTTGTCTCTCCTCACTAGAAGATCTACTTCGGTCCCGATTGAGTGATCTAAACTGTGGATCTTTTTCCCTGATGGATTTTGTGACACGGGGAGCTTTATTGCAAATTACTGCCTGTGACTTGCCGAGAGTCAACCGATTGCGGCAGGCCAAAATCAAACGAACTCATCCTCCATCGGTGGATAAAACACGGGGACTCTTGTTGAAAGCACCAACAGATGAGGGGTCTCCAAACTTCAGGACTTCAAGACTTGCGGACTCCAACTCCCAGAATTCCTCAGCCAGAATGGGAAATTCTGGGAGCTGAAGCCCACCAATCTTCAAAAAGCCAAGCTTGTAAACTTCTGCTTTCCTTCGACCCAACGTTTCTCCTTACCTCCATTCGCAACTAACCAGGACACAGATGGATGCTTGGCAACGTGTGTTTTTTGCCTGCTTCCATGACCTTCCTTCCATCCCATCCCAGACCAAGAGTGGGCAGGGTCCCATGGTCCTTAGTTGATCGGATGGGTGGAGAGTTTTTCAGCTCAGCAGTGAGGGAGACGGTAGCTAGGATTTTTTCTGCTCCTTGGGGACCTCTTAGAGTAGAATTTATTGGACTTTAATGCAGCTTCAGGAGTAAGATACCTCCCTCGGTGGCTATCGCGGCTTCTGTCTCAGCTGACTTGGTAAAATATTCTTTTAATTAAAAAGAAGAGGAAGGAAGGAAGGAAGGAAGGAAGGAAGGAAGGAAGGAAGGAAGGAAGGAAGGAAGGAAGGAAGGAAGGAAGGAAGGAAGGAAGGAAGGAAGGAAATGCTGCGAAGAAGAGCACCAATCTCTTCTGCCAGAAATTGTGTTCTGCTCCATAAAAGCTGGGCATAGGACAGCTCAATTTGCCTCTTTGCCAAGGGCCTGCCATTTTGTGAGTGTGCTCGCCAATTCCAAAAGGGTCCTCAGGCCTAGAGAATGCTCCCCCCCCCGTCAGCTTCCTGTTGAGGGGAGGAGGCAGATTTTCAAACTCTTCCTTCCATTCCTCCTGGCCTCAGTAGCATCCTTCTGAAAGCCGAGCGAAGCCCGAACTACAAAGCCCCCCATTAAATTCTCACAAAGGGACCCCAGACTCCCTCCATCCCTGCCAAGGCGTGAAGGGTGATAATGGTGCCAGTGATTCTCCATTGGCAACGCCGAGGCTAAATCTCACGGCGTCTCTGGCACTAAATCTTCCCCCACTGCCCGAGATGCAGGCGTGAAAAGGCCATTTTCCTGAGCTGAAGCCCTGGCTGGAGAACCTTCCCCCCCCCCCCCAAAAAAAAGGGAGCTTAGATGACACCGGGCTTAACAGGGTTTAAAACAACAACATCCATAATGGCTATTGACAGATACGACCATGTTGCAAATGGCTCCTTTTTGTCACAGCTGTGACAGCCGATGGCTTCTCCTGCCATTATCAAGGGAAAGGATCCATCCAGAGCAGAAAAGGAGCCCGTTGCAACGATTCTTCCACCGAAAACCAGGGGGGAAATCAAAGAAGGGATGATAGGAAATCCACTGGTGGTGGAAACTGATTTCTGATGCATGATAGGTAGGAGGCTAAAGATTGGCTAAAGCCCTAAACTCTATTTAGCCCAATTTATCTTTCCTGTCACAGCCTAAATTTCCCGTCTGCCTATCCTGGCCTGCAGAGATATACTGCCTCTGAGCATATAGATTCTGCTTATGCATATACCGTCAACGATGGAAAATTGGATTAAAATAACTTGTCAAGTTCTGTTAAATCTGGTGCCATGTTTTATTTTCCTCCCAGGATGGCATGGCACAGTGCCATCTAGTGGCAGCAAGGGGTAATTTAATATTCAGTGAAAGAATATTATTTTATAGACACACACAAAGACGTTTTGGGGGTTTGAGGGTGGGAGGTTTAGCCTCGGCTTTCATCCACTGATGATGGTCTCATTCTACCCCAAAAGATCTATCTTCTCTCATCCTCTCAAGGCCCTCCAAGACCACTCCCCTCTCTGAATTGCGGTCTTCATCTTGAATAAGTTATACGTTGCTTGGTTCCAGTTCGCCAACAATGGAATGGAAGAAAACCTAATGCCACGAAGAAGAGGAAGGTCAAGTTATTCTCAGAAGCACCTGAAGGCAGGACAAGAAGCAACGGGTGGAAACTCATCAAGGAGAGAAGCAACTTAGAACTGAGGAGAAATTTCCTGAGAGTTAGAACAATTGATCAGTGAAACAACTTGCCTCCAGAAGTTGTGAATGCCCCAACACTGGAAGTTTTTAAGAAGATGTTGGATAACCATTTGTCTGAAGTGGTGTAAGGTTTCCTGCCTGAGCAGGGGGTTGGGCTAGAAGACCTCCAAGGTCCTTACTCTTCTTCTTATTGTCCAAGTGGTTGTTTCCTCCAAGGTCAGACCAAAGAAGGTCGGATTCTACATCCAACCAGGTTCTGCTGTGAGACAACGGCGTTTCAACATTGCCTGAACTGTTGGCAACCCCTCTTGGAGATAATCAGCTCTTCAGCGTTGGCTCCTCCTAGCATAATCAACCGCTTGGCAAATTACAGAGTCGTGAAATACTGTTTTTCATTTGGCTGAAATCGTGTTGGGTTAACAAAAACAGGATGATGGTAGAGAAGCAGAAAGCTATCAGCGAAGGCCAGAGTGGCTGAAAGGATATTTATGGGGCTAATTCTGCCACCAGAATCTGCTACCACCATGAAATGGGAGAGACAATATTAATGGAAGCTGAGACAGGCAAAGACGTATAGGCAGCTGCAACAGTCAGGCCAGGAGTGAGTGATACTACATCAAATTCAGGGGATCTTCTCCAGCAAGAGATGGCTGGTCCTGGACACAGGTCTTTTTGATGGATTAGGAGAAGACTCAAAGTAACAGTAAAGGGGGGAGGCAGATCTGCACATCACGGTGGTACGACGACTTTTCCGGCTTCTCTGGATAGCCGTCGAATTCGGATCGTCTGGACGGTCCAGTCTGGACCTAAACCGTCCCGAAGAGACGGTGAAAGGTAGGGGGAGATCCTGTGGTCCCAGAGACACCCGCAAAGTCTATGGTGACCCGGAAAAAGCCCCTTTGCCAGTGATCGCGAGTCAGCCCCGGGCTGCTGAAACTGCTGACAGCTCCTATACGCAAGCGCAGGAGAGAAGCATGTCATTTTGGTGAGAGTTTTTAAATCCTTTTTTCTATTGGAGAGAGAACACCCTAAATTTGGAAATTTAATTTAAAATAAAGGCTGACGAGAGAGAAAGCGGTGGGTTTAAGTTGGTCAGTTGAAGTTTTTCTTTTTTCCCCTTTTACTTTCGGAAGCCAGGATGGACTTTCAATCGCAATTCAATGTGGATTGGCTTATTGCGCTTGTTTTTACTTTTGGACTTTTTGGGGTCACTGAATATATTTAAATCTTAATTGCTTTGAATATTCTTTTTTCTCTTTTTTTCTGTTGGCTTTTCTTTTTGTATTTCCGATTTTCTGTTTTTTGAAATTAAAAATAGAGCCGGGAAAAAATAAGCAATCTCCATTCCCTCCCCACTCCAGGGGAAGGATACTGAAAAATCCCCTTCCCTCCCCACTCCAGGGAAAGGTTACAGCAAAATCTCCATTCTCACGTCATTCTGGGGCCAGCCAGAGGTGGCATTTGCCGGTTCTCCAAACTACTCAAAATTTCTACTACCAGTTCTCCAGAACCTGTCAGAACCTGATGGATTTCACCCCTGAACTGCAGTGACAACATTCTCAGGGAGAACCACATATGATAGCTAGAAAACCAGGTCTCCAAGAGATTAATTTTAGCTTTCTCTAGCTACCCTTTGCAAGTTCCGTCTTTCTGTAAACAACTCCCCCAAAATAATAATAATAATAATCAATACCACCGAAAAAACGTGCTGCTTCAGACAGGAGCAAATAGAAGGAGATAAAGTTTTCCCATTATGCTAATATTTGCACATATTTGAAGCCGTTAGGTTTTCCTCTTTCATGCCCAATGTCACCTCTGAGTCTCCCCCCTTCCCCTCCTCTCTCCCTCCCTTTCCAATTTAAAACAACAAGCAAAAACCTAATTATATGATATTTCAGCTTCATGTTGTTTTCAAGACATAGACTGCAGCAGGTGCATTTTTAACTTGCTGGCCTCCTTTTTCCCCATTTTTGGTGGGTTTTTGGCACTGAAGATCCTCACGGGGTTATATGTATGTCCTTAACCTGATCTTCCACTTCCCCACATCCTGTAAGATCGATTTCGCTTATCTGTGTAAGAGAATCCACCCAGGGGTGGGATTCAGTCGGTTCGGACCAGTTCGGGCGAAACGGATGTTAATTTTCCTCTGGTTCACCGAACCAGTAATTACAAGGACCGTTGACCCTGCCCAACCTGCCCTGCCCCTCCCAGGAGTCTCCATGTGGCCCATTCATCATGCCAGGTAAGTGCAGGGCCCGCGCAGAGGCTCTTGGAGGGTGAAAAACGGGCCTACCAGAAGAGTGGTGGGATTCAAAAAAAATTACTACCAGTTCTGTGGGCCTCGCTTGGTGGGCGTGGCATGGTGGCACAGTGGTTAGAGTGTGGTACTGCAGGCTACTTCTGCTGCCTGCCGGCTGCCTGTAATTTGGCAGTTCAAATCTCACCGGGCTCTAGGTTGACTCAGCCTTCCGTCCTTTCGAGGTGGGTAAAACGAGGACCCAGATTGTTGGGGGGGGGGAGAGGCTGACTCTGTAAACCACTGAGAGAGGGCTGTAAAGCACTATGAAGCAGTATATAAATCTAAGTTCTATTCCTTCCTTACTTCCTTCTTCCTTCCTTCCTTCCCAATGCAGGATTATAGGCCAACTCTGCCCACTGCAAGGAGTTCGATCCTGACTGGCTCAAGGTTGACTCAGCCTTCTGTCCTTCCGAGGTGGGTAAAATGAGGAGCCAGATTGTTGGGGGCAATGGGCTGACTCTGTAAACCTCTTAGAGAGGGTTGTAAAGTACTGTGAAGCGGTATATAAGTCTAACTGTGGTGCTATTGCTATTACAATGCAGAATTTGGCTAATTGAAAGTTTAAAGAACAGACAATTAAGTTTCGGTTCATCTGATACTATAGAAAGCTATTTCCCCTCCATCCAATTCTCCCACCCAGGCACACTGGATGATGCTGCAGTTTTCCTCTCCACTCTGACTTCTAGAACTTCTAAGATCTGCTCTAAACATCCCACATCTTATCTATCTCCATCCTATCCAAACAAGTTGTCTGTCATTTGCTATTCACGCTGCAGCAGATGTTGTTGTCGGATGTGTTACCCGAGCTCAGAGGGAGAATCAAAACAGGATAAACAAAATAGAATAATCACATTGGTCTTAATTCAGTTCTTCCAGATAAACATCTACACAGCAGTAGGGTTGTGCAAAGAAAGCCCTTGGTGCAGAATTTCTCAATTGCTATGAATTTAAACTGAGTGGATTTCAACCTCCAGAATTCCCCCAACTAAATCATGGTGTTTCTTTTGGTCCTTGTAGGCCATCAAAAATTGAGTCCTGCCTGCAGTCAAAGAACCTTTTTCTCCTTCATGATGTTAGCAAAATAACATAATAACAGAGTTGGAAGAAACCTTGGAGGTCTTCTACTCCAAGCAGGAAATCCTATACTATTTCAGGAAAGTGGTTGTCCAATCTCTTCTTGAAGAACCTCTAGTGATGGATGTCTATGGAGAATCTCCGTCATCCAAGTCCTGGTTGTCCCAAAGGTGCTTTTTGAAGAGGCAACTGGACTTTCTGGTTATTCTTTGAAGGCGTTTGGCTTCTCATCCAAGAAGCTTCTTCAGCTCTTCTTCTCCTCCTCCTCCTCCTTCTTTGAAGAAGCTTCTTAGATGAGAAGCAAAACATCTTCAAAGAATAACCAGAAAGTCCAGTTGCCTCTTCAAAAAGCACCTTTGGGACCTCCAGTGATGTCCAGTTGTTCCACTGACTAATTGTTCTCACTGTCAGGAAATGTCTCCTTAGTTCTAAGTTGCTTCTCCCTTGGATGAGTTTCCATCCATTCTTTCTTGTCCTGCCTTCAGGTGCTTTGTTGACCCCCTCTTCTTTGGGGGCAGCCCCTCAAATATTGCAAATCTGTTTTCATGTCATCCCTAGCCCTTCTTCTAAGCAGATTATACATACCCAACTCCTGCAACCATTCTTCATATGTTTTCCCCCTCCCTTATAATGTTCGTATATCCTTCTGATACTTTTTTGGGTATCCATTAATTTTTTTTTCCCACCAATCCTTTTTTGCTTTCTCTTTCTCTTGCTTTTCTTTTTAATACTGCTAATAAAATCCCTCAGATTCTTTGGGTCAACCAGTTACGGGATCAGCACCCTTGAACCCAACAAGGGAGAGATTTCATTGTATTATTTTAAAAAATAATAATTAAATCAATGACGCCCAGAACTACTGGGGGAAAAAAAGAGCACAAGGGCATCGTTTATTAGAATAAATGGACATTTAACATGCAGTGTGCAAGCCTGCACAGCCTCACAGGACTCTTTGGCAGGCAGGATGTGTAGGAGAGAGGACTGAGCGGAATCATAACATTTATTTTGTGAAGCCGCTGTCTGCTAAGTGACTGAGAAAAGGGATTAATGAAGTTACACCCAATGTTGGGCTTTGCCATCAAACCACAGAAATAGAAAAAGGACTCTCTAACTGTAGAAATGTGATTCATATTTTTTAAAAAAATCTAGTCCTTGAGTACTAAATTCTAAGATCTCTAATGTCTAAATTCTACATTTTGTCTCAATAGTAGGCCAAGTGATGCTCACAGTCACAGAATAACAGAAAGAAAGAAAGAAAGAAAGAAAGAAAGAAAGAAAGAAAGAAAGAAAGAAAGAAAAGGGAGGGAAGGAGGGAGAGAGAGAGAGAGAGAGAGAGAGAAAGAAAGAAAGAAAGAAAGAAAGAAAGAAAGAAAGAAAGAAAGAAAAAAAGAAAGAAAGAAAGAGGGAGAAGGAAGGGATGGAGGGAGAGAGAAAGAAAGAAAGGAAGGAAGGAAGGAAGGAAGGAAGGAAGGAAGGAAGGAAGGAAGGAAGGAAAGAAAGAAGGAAGAAAGGAAGGAAGGCCAGCTGGGCCATCAGATCAGCTTCTGGCCATTTATTTGCAAGAAATGTCTTTCTCCACCAATTTAGTTCTTTTAATTTATGTTTATTTTTCCCCAAAGTCTATCCTTTCACCAAGAGCTAATAGCCGCTGCCTCGTCCTGGACACCTTGCCTGTCTGAGTGACTTACGGGAAGGAAGGAAGGAAGGAAGGAAGGAAGGAAGGAAGGAAGGAAGGAAGGAAGGAAGGAAGGAAGGAAGGAAGGGAGAAAACTACCCAACACAGCCAACACCCTAATTTGACCACACCCCGCAGTCATCACCCTTACCTCAATATATTTACAAATCAAAGCATTCATTTCCTGTCGGCTGCAGGAAGTATGGAGGGAAAACAATCCAAATTAAAAAGCATACAATCATTGGGCCTTGCCCCGTTCAATCTTAAGTCGCAGGGGAATGCCGCCATCCCCCTCATTGCCTGGTTGCCGGATGATGTCTGGGCCAACAGGGAAAGGAAAAGGAAGAAAAATAAGGAAACCTGCAGGAAAACCGGAGAGGAGCAGGAAAAAGTGATTAGTGATGCGTCAGCCTTGTTTATGGCTCTTGATCCCGCAGCCGGCGAGGGAGACAGCTGCACCATTTACAAACGTCCGGGCAGGCTGGCTCAGGGTTGTTTCATCTTTTCATTCAGCCCCATTTCGGTTTCTAGGCACGCCTGATTTTGCACAAGCATCTCCTGCACTCCGAGCGTGACAGGCCTTTGAAGGACCAGCCTTTTCATTTACACACTCGGTATCTGGGTCACCCAGACTGCGCTCTGAAAATTTCTCTCTCTTTTTTTTTTTTAATAGAGAAACTCGTTTTGGATTGAATTGCGATCAGCCAGCCTGATATTAAACAGACAGACAGGGAGAGAATAATAGAATAACAGAATAACAGAGTTGGAAGGGACCTTGGAGGTCTTCTAGTCCAACCCCCCAGCTCGAGCAGGAGACCTTGTAGCATTTCAGACAAATGGTCGTCCAACATCTTCTTCAAAACCGGTGTTGGAGCATTTACAACTTCTGGAGGCGAGTTGCTCCACTGATTAATTGATCTCGTTGTCAGGACACACACATACACAACCGATGGCTTGAAACCAGCTTGAGAGGGTTGGTTACTGGTTGCACGCTGTAGTGCAACCCTACTCAAGCTTAGCAGTGTGTTTGTTTATTAAGTTGGAGGCTAGATCTGGGGGGGGGGAAGCCACTCTGGTGTAATTTAAAGGTGGATCCCATTGACATGAAATTAAACAGTGTTACTTAAATGTGCTTCTTAATATGTTTGCATATAGTCAAGGCGATGGTTTTCCCAGTTGCAATGGATGACTGTGAAAGTTGGAGGAATAAGGAAGGCTGAGCGCCAAAGAATGGCGGCCTCTGAACTCTGGTGCTGGAGAAGACTCCTACGAGTCCCTTGGACTGCAAGGCCATCCAACCGGTCAGTCCTAGAGGAGATCAACCCTGACTGCTCTTTAGAAGGTCCTAAATCCTGAAGAGGAAACTCAAGTACTTTGGCTTCCTAATGAGAAGGAAAAAGGACTCCCTGGAGAAGAGTCAAATGCTGGGAACGATGGAGGGCAAAAGAAGAAGAAGGGAACGACAGAGAAGGAGGTGACTAGATGGAGTCACCGAAGCAGCCGGCCTGAGCTTAAATGGACTCCAGAGGATGGTAGAGGACAGGAAGGCCTGGAGGAATGTTGTCCATGGGGGTCACGATGGGTCGGACACGACTTCACAACTAATAACAATATGCTTGATTCCCACGACAATTTTCCCTTTTCTTGTATTAAATATGACAGCTCTGTTGCCATTTTAGAAGGAAGTCTACTTCATTAGCCATGAGTTGTGTGGTTTTCTACTGTTTGTACAATCCTGTGTTATATAAACAGAGGCATCGAATCAAAATCACATGAAGTGTTAGTGCCGCTTTATAAGGCCTTGGTAAGACCACACTTGGAATATTTCATCCAGTTTTGGTCCCCACATTACCAAAAGTTGTGGAGACTTTGGGAAAAGTGCAGAGAAGAGCAACTAAGATGATTAAAGGCCTGAAGACTAAAATATACAAAGAACTAAAATATATAGGAATTGGGTTTGGCTAATCTAGAGAAAAGAAGGACTGGGGGGGGGATATGATACAGATTCCGGTATTTGAGGGGCTGCCCCAAAGACAACTTATTCTCCAAAGCACCAGAAGGCAAGAGAAGAAGCAATGGATGGATGGGTTGCTGAGCCCTGTCCTGGGGGAAGGATACTGCGAAATCCCCATTCCCTTCCCACTCCTGAGGCAGGGGTCAGAAACATGAAACACTCAAAGAGACATTTGGTACTGTTTCCTGCAGAAAAGAAAACACCGGGGGCCACAAAATCTTTCCCGTGTCTGACTATTTTGAGCAACGGAGACCGCAGCAGAGGGATGAAAGAGCCACATGCGGCTCCAGAGGGTTGCTGGCCCCTGGACTAGGAGATCTCCAAGGTCCCTTCCAACTCGATGTCTGCTTGTGCGTTGCACACATTTCCCCGGTGTTCTGACATAGCCCGTGAAGCCAGACGCCACCTTGAAAGCAATTACTTCTCGGTGAAGCCGATCGCTTTTGAGCAGCCAAGATATATTTAAGCATTATGGCTAATGATTCCTCCAGAACGTTCTCCATGAATCTAAGGAAGCCATCTCCAAGAGCACCATCAACATCGCTGGCGACAGGAACGTCGATAAATTAGATGTCGGGAGGAATCGAAGAGCCTTCGTTTTTCTTTTTCTTTTTTCCAGCTGTATTCCACGCTCGTTAATTTCCCCGAATGTTAATTTTGGCAAGTGTTTTTCTTGATGCCGGATAGAAGGCGAAAGGCTTCTATCTCCCGCCCATCTTCACATCGCCCAGATATTAAAAATATAGTCTTTGTCTTATGATTTCTTTTCTTTTCTTTTGTTCTCCAAGCGATGGTGGCAGTTTCGGCAGCCTGGGGAATAAAATGTGGATGAGGCAGCATGGATGCAAGTCAAACATCTGGATAACAACAGCTGGGATTTCTCCCACAGACACCTTGTTACCAGAATGAGGAGAATGACAAGCGATGGGTTGTTTTTTTGTCCAAGATGAACTTTCATCAAAGCGATTCATAAGGGCTGCCCCAGAGGTTGGGAAGGAGCTTAGGAAAGTAGCTGAGACAATATCTTTGAATTTGAATAACAGAGTTGGAAGGGACCTTGGAGGTCTTCTAGTCCACTGCTTAGGCAGGAAACCCTACACCACTTCAGACAAATGGCTATCCAACATCTTCTTAAAAACTTTCTGTGTTGGAGCATTCACAACGTCTGGAGGCAAGTTGTTCCAACGATTGTCAGGAAATTCCTCCTTAGTTCTAAGTTGCTTCTCTCCTTGATTAGTTTCCATTTATGAATTCTTGTTCTGCACACAAAGGTGCTTTGGGGAATAGAACAGAATAGCAAGGTTGGAGGTCTTCTAGTCCAACCCCCTACTCAAACAGGAGACCTATACCAGGGTCTACACCATGCTGGCTGAGGATTCTGGGAGTTGAAGTCCACAACTCTTAAACAACTTCTAGAAACAAGTCCTTCCACTGATCAATTGTTCTCACGGTCAGGAAATTCCTCCTTAGTTCTAGATTGCTTCTCTCCTTGGTGAGTTTCTGTCTTGCAAGGAGATTTGCCTCAGATTTTCCCATGCAAGCATGCTGCTGCCTGAGGACTTCTGGGACATGAAGAAGCAGCTTGGGGATACCCAAAAGTGTCCAACACAATCTCACACACACACACACACAAACGGAATGATGCAACCATTCAAATCCTGTGTCGTCTTTGGAGATCCAATTCTTTGATTCCTGCCAACTTTCAGGGATCATTTTAGCATCAAGCTGTTCTTATTGTTAAGCTGAACATGTCCTTTAATGACAGCTGATTTAATTTTTCCTCTTACTCCTGCTTTCCTTTCTCAATTACGTTTTCTTTCCGCTTTCCCCTAACAGCCAAGGTTTCCCCCCAAGGATTTGATCCAATAACTGGAGTGACAGCAGCCAGGGAAGGAATGCGGAGGGTCTGTTTACAGCCCCATAAACTTTTTTTCAAGCCTCGCATTTAGCTTTGTGTCACCGCCTCGGCAGCGTTAAATATGAAACATGTTGCCTTCTGCGCCACGATGGCTGCGAGCAGGAATATTTAGGTCTAATAAATAATAAGCACAAAGGCTTCTGCAGAGAAATATTAAGAATGACCATGAAGGGAAATGGAGAAACACCTGCTCCTTGCAGAGCTCAAGCCCTCGGGCACAACCTGAACGGTGGAAAGAGCCACCGTTTTTCTAAAATATATATATATTCACCCGTTCCAATTTATTACATAAATAATGCACATTTGTTAACTTGAACCATTGGCCAGGGGAGTCTGGGCCATGCCCCCCCTTCCCGTGTGATGCCTGAAAGACAATATTAAACCTTGACACATAGAGGGGGGTAGAGAAAGAGAGTAAAGAAACATCTATTTCTACATTTTGCAAATGATTCAAAGTGTAGCTTGCCTGATCTCCACTCAAAAGCAGAAAGGAAGGAGAAGGGAAAGGGAGGGAGGGAGGGAGGGAGGAAGATGGAACGGAGGGAGGAAGATAGAAGGGAGGGAAGAAGATGGGAGGGAAAGAAGAAGGAAGATGGAAGGGAGGGAGGGGGAAGAGAGTGAGAGAGAGAGAGAGAGAGAGAGAGAGAGAGATTTTTCATTGTGTGCCCAGTCTTCTCTCTTTTCCTCACAATTCCCAGAATGACTACGCCATTCTTCTCTTAGAGATGTCATGTTGGCACATCTGGGGAAACCCAAATCTGAAAGTTTCTGGGTTTTCCCTACGCAAATGAAAGTCCAAGTCCCTGCCCAGTACCCACAAGTCCATCACATCGTTCAATCAGGCTCCGTCCCAACTGGAGATACCTCCCAATCACGCCACTCCAAGTGCCGGGCAGGATGACCTTGACTCTCTGAGAAAGGAATGTTATTTAGACTCTATATCTCCCATAGTCCATACAATCCCTCTTCCCAGTTTCCCATAGCATTAAGCGTGGCAGGCCTGAAGGCCCAATGGAAAAGATGGCTTCCAGGCCCTTCAGCAGCTGTTCCTTCCCACCAGCTCCTTAGACCAGCCGTGATTTCCTTCCCCTCTTCTCTCTCCAGCCCTGCTTCAGACCCAACCAAGCTGTGTTCCTGTTCAAACAACTATTTGATGCTACTGTTGTTTAATCTTGGTTTCGATTGTTCTCCTCCTGTAGTCTCTCTCTCTCTCTCTCTCTCTCTCTCTCTCTCTCTCTCTCTCTCTCTCTCTCTCTCTCTCTCTCCTCCCTCCCTCCCTCCCTCCCTCTCTCTCTCTCTTTCTCTCTCATCTTTATTGATTTGCTCTTCTTGCTGAATGATGATCGGCTCCTTTCATGCTTTTTCAACTTCCGCAAGCTACTTTCAGCCGTTCTGTTTTCAGGGAAGGAAGGAAAGGCAAAATGAAATGGGGGGGATGGGAATGGGAAACCCACTCCAAAAAATAAATAAATCACGGAAAGATAATCATGTAAAGGAAAACTTTCAGGATTCATTTTCAGCCAGGAAGCAAATATCTGCTACCAATAATTTGCCACCTCTTAGCTGGTTTTGGTTGTGGGTGGATGTGTGCCTGTGTATACTAGAGAGCTGTGTATTTATGCCACCTGTCTCAATCTCCTCTGAGTGGCTTACAATAGCATCAAAGCATAGGTAAAAACATTAAAATTAAGAGTAAAAATTAAGATGGTCAAAATACCAGCATGGGATGAGATGGATGTCCCAAGATGTTCAAATACAGCCATGTTTGCTCTGTGAATCCCAACAGAGAATGGCATCTATTCTGATAATTCAATATTACAAATCATTCTCCACCCAAAATGGTCCTGATTTTCATCTTCCCTGATAGAGAAGGGAGGGAGGGGAAAATGGAGAAAAGGAGGAGGAGGAGGAGGAAGGGAAGAAAGGAGAGAAGAGGAGAGAATGGGATGGGATGGAATGGAATGGAATTCTTTATTGGCCAAGTGTGAATGGACACACATGGAATTTGTCTTTGGTGCAGATGCTCTAAGTGTACATAAAGAAAAATAAAATAAAATACATTCATCAAGAATCCTAAGATACAACACTTAGTGACAGTCGTAGGTTACTAATAAGCAATCCAATCTTACTAGGAAACAAATAAACCAATATAAATGGTAAAGATAGAAGCAACATGGCGATAGTCATAAGTGGGGAAGAGAGAGGTACTAGGAAGGAAGAGAAGAAGACTAGTAATACAGCCTTAGTTTGACTAATTTGACAGCGTTGTGGGAATTCGTTGTTAAGCAGAGGGATGGCAGTCGGGGGAAAACTGTCCTTGTGTCTAGTTGTTCTGGTGTGCAGTGCCCTATAGCGTCGTTTTGAGGGTAGAAAAAAAGGGGGAAAGAAAAGAAAAGAAAGGGTAGAACGGAAAGGGAAAAAAGGAGGAATACAAGATAGAGAATTGCATTGCATTCACTTTGCATGATCGCACTTGCTTGCTTGCCATTCCACCAACATCCCCCCCCCACAAGCTCAACTTTTTCTCTTTTCCTTTCTCTCCCTCCCTGGATGAAATCCCTTTATCAAAATGGCAATCTGGCTTTCTCAGAGAAGCAAAATCAACCCTTTGAACAGGACTTTGATGTGGGATTTAAGCTCCGGTTGCAGCCATTTCCCGAGGTTGGCGGTGTTTTTCTTCCTCTTTTCTTCACACACACATTTTATATTTTTTAAAAATAGGGGGGGGAAGGGGAGGGGAAGAAAGATATAAAATTATAAAGGCATAAAAGATATAAAGCAAGATATAAAGCATGAAGTATTTTCTCTCTCTAAAAAGCGACAAGAGGCTTTCTTCCTTCTATAACCTAGCCCAGGGGTGTCCAAACTTGGGAACTTTAAGACTTGTGGACTTCAACTCCCAGAATTCCCCAGCCAGCATGGAATGGAATTCTGGGAGTTGAAGTCCACAAGTCTTAAAGTTCCCAAGTTTGGACACCCCTGAGTCTTAGCCTGTCTGTCCATCACAAGCATAACTCGTGTTGATTTGTGCTTCATTTTTTACGACCACAAAATCCACAAGGTACCAATACGTGGAGAGTTTGTCCTATCTCGGATCAGAGAAGTCCATCTCGGAAAGTTGTGTCAATTTCACCCCTCAGGAATGCGGGAACCTTTTTCAGCTTTGTGCCTGACTGCGGTTTTCCCAATCTTGGCACCTTGAAGATGTCCGTACTTCAACTCCCAGGAATTCCCCAGCCAGCAAAGGATTCAAAGAGTTGAAGTCCACCCATCTTAAAGTTGCCAAGCTGGAGAAACACTGATATATTGCTGGCTGGGGAATTCTGGGAGTTGAAGTCCACACACATTGAAGCCTCCAAGATGGTGGGGGACGGGACACCATTCTAGTTGAAGTTCACTTTAGCAAACTCTTTCTGGCAAAAGATGCTTCGGAGGTTGTGGGTACAACGGGAGATTTTTAAGAAGAGGCTGGACAGCCACTTGTCTGGAATGGGGTGGGATCTGCTCCTTGAGCAGGGGGTTGGACTAGATGATCTCCAGGATCCCTTCCAGCTCTATTCGGATTGAGCAAAAGCTCTTCGGGAAATATAGCCAAAGCCCCAGATGTTGTGGATGCTCCAACACTGGAAGTGTTTAAGAAGAGATTGGACAATAGTTTGTCTGAAAGGATACAGGGATTCCTGCCTGAGCAGAGGGGTTGGACTAGACGACCTCCAAGGTCCCTTCCCACTCTGTTATTTTGCTGTCTGTTCTTCTCATCCTCTGCTCCCCCTTCTCTATAGTACAGATGGATCGTTCTTATTTTGGTCAGTGGGCAGATCAAGGAGAAGCATGGATAAATCCAGGAAAGGACATTTATCTTGTGGGAGCTTCATCCCCTGGAGGCTTTCAAGAAGAGACTGGACTGCCCTCTGTAAGAAATGGTGTTAGGGTCTCCTGCTCGGGCGTGGGGGTTGGACTAGATGACCTACAAGGTCCCTTTCAACTGTTCTTTCTTTCTTTCCTTTTTCTTTTCCTTCCTTCCAACAGCTTGCCTTCAGAAGGTGTGAGAGCTTCATCCCTGGAAGCTTTCAAGAAGAGACTGGACTGCCATCTGTCAGAAATTGTGTAGGGTCTCCTGCTTGGGCAGAGGGTTAGACTAGATGACCTACAAGGTCCTTTCCAAATCTATTCATCTGTATTGAATCTGTTTTAAACATGTAAAGCTTTTTCAAGAGGCAATGGGACTTCCTGCCTTTCTTTGAAAACCGTTCGCTTCTCATGCAAGAAGCTTCTTCGGCTCCAAGAAGCGTCTTCAAAGAAAAACGAAGAAAGTCCAGCTGCCTCTTGGGACAACGAGGACATCTAAAGCAATAAAACCCTCCATCAAGGCAGAATCTGTCTAAGGAGCCTCCCTTCCTGGAGCCAAACCTGGGCCAGAATAGAGCTGGGCGCCTGCCTGTAGCTGCCAAGGGATTATTAGCTTTTCTTGAAACCCTGGGCTGCAATATTGATGCGAGGGTTGCCATAGCAACTGAAGGAAAACAAAGCTCCACCATGGTCTAATGCAATGCTTGCGACTGGTCTCTTTCCAGTCCCTGGACAATCGCTCACACTTCTCCTTTCATTCACAAATTAGCTGAGCGAGCCAGCTTGCTCCGAAGGGCCCCAGAAACAAGGAAAGACTCCATGAGGACCAGAAATGTGGTGGGACTCTAAGCCCTTCCAGTCCATTTTTTATTTATTTATTTTTATCTATTTTATTTTTATCTATTTTATTTTCATCTATTTTATTTTCATCTATTTTATTTTCATCTATTTTATTTTCATCTATTTTATTTTTATCTATTTTATTTTTATCTGTTATATTTTTATTTATTTTATTTTCATTTGTTATATTTTTATTTATTTTATTTTTCTTTATTTTATTTTTATCTATTTTATTTTCATTTATTTTATTTTATTTTCATTTATTTTAGCTTTATTTATATAATGCCTTTTTGGCAATGCTGTTACGGTGAGCTCTGGCACTTAGCTCATTTGAGATGTGTGCTTCAAGGTTCTTGAGGGGTCGTCTATGAGGTCATATCCGCCCAGCTTGTATTTTGTCTTCTCCAGAAAACCTTCTCCATCAACTTAGTGGGTTGAGAATGGAAATGATAACTCATCTCTGCTCAGAGTTTGCAGCTTTGGAAGATAGAAGCTGGGGAAGACTGTTGAAGACATGCATGGAGGACCTCCAGTCTGTCAATTCCCCAGGGAAGTACTGCCAATACCCAAGGGTGGATGTTTCTTTTGACCTCCAAAGCTTATTCCCTGCTGATTTGGGGGGGAGGAGGAGGAGGAGGAGGAGGAGGAGGAGGAGGAGGAGGAGGAGGAGGAGGAGGAGGAGGAGGAGGAGGAGGAGGAGGAGGACCCATGATCGAATCATTGGTCTCTCTCTGTTTGCTTCTGATTCCCTTTCTCCAAATTTCTGTTCCCTGGCTCTTCCTCACCCTCCCTCCCGATTCATGTACACCTAGCAGAACTTTTCATTATGCAAATGAACCCCCTCCACATCTCCCTTCCCCCCACCCCCCCATTCCAAAGCAACTCCACCCCATCCACCATCTCCAACAGGCGGAAGGGAAAGAACAAATTGAAAAGGAATCATCTCCCTCCTCGGCACCAGAAGCATTAATTACATCTAGTGATGGACATTCAGCAGCTCCCCGAAGCATTTGCATAATTATTCGTGCTAATATCCCAATGGCAGCTCTCTCCTTCCTCCCCCCCCCCCTTCTCCAGGGGGGGGGAGTAGGGGCTCCAACACTGGAAGTCTTTAAGAAGATGTTGGATAACCATTTGTCTGAAGTGGTGTAGGGTTTCCTGCCTAAGAAGGGGGTTGGACTAGAAGACCTCCAAGGTCCCTTCCAACTCTGCTATTCTATTCTGTTCTGTTCTTATTCTATTCTAATTGCTCGACAGCTTTCTCTCTTATTGTACCCTTGCGCTTTTATAGTTGCCAACTCAAGATGCTTAGCAAACAGCCAAGATGACGATTAAAAAAATAAAAAGACAAACAAAGAGAGAGGGGCCTTTGATACAGCACATCATATTGTCAAGTGCAGGAAAGGAGGAGTCGATGCAGTTCCAGTGACTACCTATTTATTGCAAGCTAATCCTCTCCACTTTTTTTGTAGCACAAGGTGTAATTTTGAGTAGAGTTAACGGTATCCGTGGGGTCCATGATCAGATATGGATTTACCATACAAAGCTGAACATTGCACAGTTGTAAAAATAACGGCAGATTTGAATTCTTGGCATAAAGAATGGTGCATATTTTTTAGAACCCCCTCACTGAAAAAAAAATTGTAATTGTTAATTTCCACCCCATGAAATGACACACTTCAGCTTCAGTTGCCATCCACGTTCTCCCGTAATAGACATTCACAAAGAATTTGCTGACAGACGATCAGCAGATAGGATCTTCTCTGTTGGGTTTTCATTGAGGATGGAACGTTGACAACTAAAATCCAGCAGGTCAGGTGCAGGACCATGGACAGCTCCCGGTTGAATGCAGCACCGTGGACAGCTCCCATTGCAACAGGTTCTCCAGCTAGACAGCGACCTACAAGAGATCAAGAGTTCCAGATGACCAACACTGGGATGGGCGGAGTAGGGGAGGTAATTGTGCAAACAGGGTCACAATTGTCAGCTGGATTCCTCCCTCACATTAAGCTGTGCGTTATCTAATTCTGATTTATTGAATAAATCAGCATGCGTTGAGCCCTCGAAAGCAAAAAGCAAATGACATTATGGTTTAGCATGATGGATCAAGCAGACTGCTGGGATTTGGGTCCCTGGTGTGATGGAGGTTGATTCCTTGTGGCAATCGTAAGCTCAGAAGATATGTGACTTGCTAAAACCCCAATTCTTTATTCTACCAAGAAGCTCGGGCGTTCTTTTCTGCAAAGGATCTCAGCAAATCAATTAAAACTTCATCCAACCTTTTATATTTTTTAGGAGCTGTTCTATAAAGGTTAAAAAAAAGGAGGAGGATGCTCACCAAATGGCTTTGGTTTGAAAAGGAGAGCGAGGTTAGAGATGGCTAATAACTGGGATAGGAGATCACCAGAAACTTCCAGAGTCATAGGCTCACCTGGAAAAGAAAGAAAGAAAGAAAGAAAGAAAGAAAGAAAGAAAGAAAGAAAGAAAGAAAGAAAGAAAGAAAGAAAGAAAGAAAGAAAGAAAGAAAAAGGAAGGAAGGAAGGAAGGAAGGAAGGAAGGAAGGAAGGAAGGAAGGAAGGAAGGAAGGAAGGAAGAAAGAAAGGCCAGTTGGTCCATCAGAGTAGCTTCTGGCCATTTATTTGCAAGAAATGAAGGAGGGAGGGAAGGAGGGAGGAAAAAAAGAAAGAAAGAAAGAAAGAAAGAAAGAAAGAAAGAAAGAAAGAAAGAAAGAAAGAAAGAAAGACAGACAGACAGACAACAGACAGACAAACAGAGAAAGGCCAGTTGGCCCATCAGAGCAGCTTCTGGCCATTTATTTGCAAGGAAGGAAGGAGGGAGGGAGGAAGAAAAAGAAAGAAAGAAAGAAAGAAAGAAAGAAAGAAAGAAAGAAAGAAAGAAAGAAAGAAAGAAAGAAAGAAAAGAAAGGAGGGAATGAGGGAGGGAGGGAAGGAGGAAGAAAAAGAAAGAATGAAAGAATGAAAGAAAGAAAGAAACAAAGAAAGAAAGAAAGAGGGGAGGGAGAGAAGTTGGAAGGAAGGAAGGAAGGAAGGAAGGAAGGAAGGAAGGAAGGAAGGAAGGAAGGAAGGAAGGAAGGAAGGAAGGAAGGAAGGAAGGAAGGAAGGAAGGAAATCCTTCATTCCATCATGCTCTCTTGTTCCCAGGAATGCAATAAGAGGTGTGTCCCCATAGTTTAGGAATTTGACCCCGAGGTGTCTTCACTGTTTTGAAAGAAAGGAAACAAGTAAAAATACACTCTTCCCTTTCGCCTGACCAGAAACTGACATGGGACAATTAAGAAAGTCTCGTTGAGGACTAATTAAAAGGCGATTCGTACTAATTTCTGTTTCATATTCATCAGCAGTAAAAGCAGCTGGGCCTGCAATAGAGGAAGTGTGTCATCAAGTGCAAAACACACACACATTCATCTCTCGCACATTCGTCTTCAGGCATTCCCCTCTTGGCTTCTGCACCTCCAAGGAACTTCTCAGTTTATTCTCTCATTCCATTCTCTGCTCCCTTCTTTAAAGTCCTCGACAGCTTCCGGTACTTAATTTGGCATCCTGTTCTTGCCACTGGTTCAAGTGGCTCCTTTGGGGGGGGGGGTCCTTCAGGCCAGCCAAGTCTCCCGGCCTCCCAACTGGGATGAGCAGGATGAAAATCACGGTTCCCAAAGCCACCGGCTGATTGGGGAGATGCTACAAATTTCCCCCAACGGCAAGCCCTAATCAGGTCACCCTTGCTTACCCATCTCAATTCGTCCAGCGGGAATTCCACCGCTTCCTCTAACGTCGGAGCTTCCATCCTGCATGAATGCCAGGCGAAGATCCCAGGAGGAGAATCTGCTTAATAGGCCATTGCGTGTCTTTAGCTCTTGCTATCTGCACCTCAGTTGCTTCCCATGGAGGTCTCAAGGCAACGTTAAAAGCAAAGGAGGCTTTTAAAATCTGGAGCTGTTGCTCCTCCTCGAACAGACAGCTAAAGTTAACACATCTTTGGCCCAAGATTCACTTTCTTCGGTGGCTAGAAAATCACTCTTCAGCCAATGATATCAACCCCTCTCAAACAGCTTCCACAGATATGGAGCAGAATTATGGGTGCTCCATCCCTGGAGGTCTTCAAGGAAAGATATGGAGCAGAGTTATGGGTGCTCCATCCCTGGAGGTCTTCAAGGAAAGATATGGAGTAGAGTTAAGGGTGCTCCATCACTGGAGGTCTTCAAGGAAAGATATGGAGCAGAGTTATGGGTGCTCCATCCCTGGAGGTCTTCAAGGAAAGATATGGAGCAGAGTTATGGGTGCTCCATCCCTGGAGGTCTTCAAGGAAAGATATGGAGTAGAGTTAAGGGTGCTCCATCACTGGAGGTCTTCAAGGAAAGATATGGAGCAGAGTTATGGGTACTCCATCCCTGGAGGTCTTCAAGGAAAGATATGGAGCACAGTGATGGGTGCTCCATCCCTGGAGGTCTTCAAGGAAAGATATGGAGCAGAGTTATGTGTGCTCCATCCCTGGAGGTCTTCAAGGAAAGATATGGAGCAGAGTTATGGGTGCTCCATCCCTGGAGGTCTTCAAGGTAAGGTATGGAGCAGAGTTATGGGTGCTCCATCCCTGGAGGTCTTCAAGGAAAGATATGGAGCAGAGTGATGGGTGCTCCATCATTGGAGGTCCAGGATGTAATAAGTAATAAGGCTTCCTGCCTTGGGCAAGGGGTTGGACTAGAAGATCTCCAAGGTCTCTTCCAACCTTATGATTTTATGAATCTCAGATACAGGCTAGCCTTTTTCTCAATAGAGAAGTAAGGGAAATTACATCTATAATTAATACATGCTGTCCACCTTTTTAACTCATCCTCCAGGTAAAAGCGGTAGAATGGGCAGGTGATTTATGCAGTCCATTTTGAAGGGAGATCTCTCCGATCTTCTGGCATCTTTTAGGGCAGTCATAAAAAGGCTACGAAAGCCATTTCAACGGTCGTCTTCTCAAATCTCTAATCTTTGATCTCTAATTCAAACGAAGACGAGTTTCTACCAAGCCTGAGGATCTTACAGAAATTAAATTAATATCTGAAACCCCCTTATCTAAAAGGCAGCGACTAGAAGGCTAGGCTGTAATGGGGAAACATCTGAGCATCTCATTTCCAACTACTGGGCATCCTACCTTCCCTTCCCCCACCCACCCACCCCTGTTTCTTTCTTTCTTTTTTCCCTGAAAAGACGCATAGACGGGTCGCCACGAATCAGTTTTCAGTGCTTAATAAGTTGCTGATCGAAGCATCAAGGCAACGCCAACAAATTACACACTGCAATGTGTGATGCAGTCAGGGAAATGCAGTGGTTCTGTAGCGAAGATGACCTTGACGGAGAGATGCGGGAATGGTTTCCCAGGCAAAAGGGACTGAAACATTTCTTTGAAGTCCACCAAAATGAGAGGACTTCAGAAGAGGCTCAGGTGGACACTTCCCTGGTTCATTGGAGGAGGAGGAGGAGGAGGAGGAGGAGGAGGAGGAGGAGGAGGAGGAGGAGGAGGAGGAGGAGGAGGAGGAGGAGGAGGAGGAGGAGGAGGAGAAGGAGAAGGAGAAGGAGAAGGAGAAGGAGAAGGAGAAGGAGAAGGAGAAGGAGAAGGAGAAGGAGAAGGAGAAGGAGAAGGAGAAGGAGAAGGAGAAGGAGAAGAAGGACAGCACAATCCAACTTGCAAGATCTGTCATTGTAGCCAATCTCAATCAAAGGAGTTTTAGCTTTTTTTTTTGTTCTGACCGAAGCTTCCAGAGAGCCTGAAGCAAATTCCTGGTCCTGACAAAAAGCCCTTTTATTAATTGACTGTGAATTCTGCTCATTCCCATCCAGCAAAGTCTTTCAAGGGAGGATTTACAGTCACAGACCTTATCTGGCTTGGAGAGCTGCCAGGCCGATATCTGCAAAACCTGACAAGGAGTCTCTGAGAGTCACGAACCAATTAAGCAAATTAATTATCTTCTGCAAACTCCACTCCCCTTTTGCTCCTCTTTCATTTCATTCCTAGCGCCGCATAACGGAGTGAGCTCCCGTGACTTGTCCCAGCTTCTGCCAACCTACCAGTTCGAAAAAATGAAGTAGAAAAAATAGGGGCCACCTTTGTTGGGAAGGGAACAGTGTTCCGTGCGCCTTGGGCATTGAGTCATGCCAGCCACATGACCACGGAGACGTCTTCGGACAGCGCTGGCTCTTCGGCTTTGAAACGGAGATGAGCACCGCCCCCCAGTTGGGAACAATTAGGACAGATGTGCGAGGGGAACCTTGACCTTTTTACCGTATAGACGAGGTGGGATCCAACAGCATCTTTGTCCGGGCCTGAACATGGCTTGTGGGCTCCACAGTCCCGCTCCACATGTCACCCAAAATCTCTTCCATCATTAGGCCGATTTTAATTCCATTGTTCTGATCGCTGAGGGGGGTGTCCGGTCCTCTGCTAGGCCGACGGGACCCCTCCCGGATGAAAATGACTTCCAAACGGGGACATCACGGAAGCCGACATCTGCAAAGGTTGCGCCACATCACATTGGCCCCCGAGCTCACCAGCTATCGCCCATTTGCTAACCCGACAGGAGTTGACAGATCGGAGCAGACAATGGTTGATGATCCCAAGACATTGTGAAGGCTGCTGGCATCCCTTTGGTTGCATTAATCTGCCCCGACAGGGTGAATCAACGTCCCCCATGTTATCTAAATGGGACGATAGCTCAGCCGTCCTCAAAGGAGGTTCAGAACAAGAGAAAACTCTGCCAGAAACTCACATGTGGTTATATTTTTAAATCCTCACCCCAAACTTATGAAATGTGGACCTGGTTACAATTTCCTATATATTCCTATATATATATATATTCCTGCTAACAATATAATTGCTATTTATTTTATTTATTTATTTATTATTAGCGTTTATATACCGCCCCCTCTCCCGAAAGGGACTCGGGGCGGTGTACAGTCCGTACCAAAATACAACAGATTAAAACGTAGAAATAACTATATAAATACATGTATAAGAGGAGGGTAAAATATGCCAAACTGTACAGCTAATAAATAAATCAATACAAAAGTTTAAAATATCAAGTTAAATTTAAAACAATATCCCTCTAAAAACCAGAAGAATGTGTATGCCAGGAGGTAGACGTTAAAGTTATGCCAAACCAGCCAGTCGGAACAGGTGTGTTTTCAGTTTCTGTCGGAAGGAGCGGAGGTCAGTAGTGGTTCTAATATCGGGGGGGAGGTCATTCCAGAGGGTTGGGCCCATCACAGAGAAGGCCCTACTCCTTGGAGTCGCCCGTTGGCATATGTGTATACTTCTTTTTCTTTCACAAAAAAAGGAGGATAGATGTTATGTTTACTGAAATGAAATTACAAACACCATCACCCTAAAAGGGAGCTTGCTCAGAGGCTGAAATACACCATGTGAATGAGATGAAGAGTGTGGAAGAGAGGAGAGAGGTAAGAGGGAGAGGCGAGTGGGCAGAGGGGGGGAGAGGAGGAGAGAAAGAAGGAGTGGAAAGAGGAGAGAGGAGAAGGAGAGAGGAAGGGGAAGTAGAGAAGGATGACAGAGGGAAGAAAGGAGGCAGGGAAGAGGAGGAGAGAAAGAAGGAGTGGAAAGAGGGGAGAGGAGAAGGAGAGAAGAAGGGGAAGTAGAGAAGAGAAGGATGACAGAGGGAAGAAAGGAGGTAGGAAGGAGGAGACAGGGAGAAGAAAGTGATGGATAAGGTACAAATTTGGTATATGGAGAGCAGAAGAGCCAATAATCGTTCTTGGAGATTGATGGTAAGACGTAAAGATTTAATAATATAAAATAGTGTTGTTTATGTAACAGTATACATGTGGCTATTTGTATGAAAATGAAAAAATGAAAAACTTTATTCTAGATACAAAAAAAGGAGCTCAGATGTGGGGGGAAGAGAGACAGCTCCCCCAACCTGCCTCCAGCTGTTCCGGTGGCGATCATTCCATGCCCTCCCTGTGCCCCCAAATTAACCTTCTCAGCCCCATCTTTTTCCCCCCCTGGCTTCTCTGGAGCAAAGCCGTCCCGCGCGGCCGAGCCTCCTTTTTGTCTCTCAAATGTGATTTACAGAAATTGACAGCTTTCAATCAGCCGGGCTCCTTTTTTCTGACTGTTTGCTTCTTTTGAGGGCCGTATCGATTTGTTTTGCCTTGCCCTATTGATCCCTTCCCCTCGCCAGAAAAGCTCTGGCGGCTGCCTTGGCTGTGATGATTGGCGTTGTTATGCAAATCATAGCAAATGTCATTTTTTTCCCCCAATGATGTAATCCTGGCTGTTCCAGAGGTGATTTCATAAAAGGCGTAGAAATCTTGGTAGCTTCCAATGGATGCTTTGACCCAGTTTGAAAGTTTTAAATGGACATTCCCTGGAGGGATTACTTTGTTGTTGTTCTTCTCCTCCTCCTCCTCCTCTTCCTCTTCTTCTTCCACTTCTTCTTCCTCCTCTTTTTTGTCTCCTCCTCTTCTGCTTCTTCCACTTCTTCCTCCTCCTCCTCCTCCTCCTCTTCTTCTTCTTCCACTTCTTCTTCTTCCTCTTCTTCCTCTTCTTCCTCTTCTTCCTCTTCTTCCTCTTCCTCTTCTTCCTCTTCTTCTTCTTCATCTTCATTTGATTATCTGCCATCAAGTTGTTTTTGACTCTTGGCAAAAACATAGATAGATTTTCTCCAGGACCATCTTCTTCAGCCTGGTCCTTCAGCTATTCCAATGAGAACCCTTTCATCTTCTGTTGAACATCTTCTTTTCTTCTCTTCTCTTTTCTGTTCTTTTCTTTTCTTCCACCTTCTTCTATTTTGTTATGGGCTTCTAGTTTCTGGAGAAGGTGCCTCATAAAGTACCATGAGCACTAGCAGCAAGTTGGAGGGACCCGGTCACAGTGACAATGAGGGAACCATTGGAAGACCTTGAAGGACTTGGTTGGGGACAGATCCTCCTGCAGAAAACCTATTCATGTGTTCACCGAGACTCGATACCAACTTGATGGCACATGATCAACAGGTGTTGGTTTTTGTGCACATGGATTGCAGTATTGTCCTTCTGGAATGCTTCTGAAGGGTTTTCCTCAAGAACAACAGAGTAATGTGGTCAAATGAACAGGATTTCAAGACAAGAGGCTCTTTGTGGTTGGTTAGAGACCATTGGGGATCACTCTACCCCCATAAAAAAAGGTAAAGGTTCCCACATACATCTGTGCTAGTCGTTCCCGACTCTAGGGGGCGGTGCTCATCTCCGTTTCAAAGCCAAAGAGCCAATGCTGTCCAAAGACGTCTCCATGGTCATGTGGCCGGCATGACTCAACGCCAAAGGCGCATGGAACGCTGTTCCCTTCCCACCAAAGGTGGTCCCTATTTTACTACTTGCTTTTTGTACATATGTGCTTCCGAACTGCTAGGTTGGCAGAAGCTGGGACAAGTAACAAGAGCTCACTCCGTTACGCGGCGCTAAGGATTCGAACCACTGAACTGCTGATCAACAAGCTCAGCATCTTAGCCACTGAGCCACCATGTCCCTTAGTCCTACTCCCCAAGTAGACTTAGGGCATCGATCAACCTTTCACACCAAACCGGCTTCATTTCCACAATTTGTGCGGACCACACCTTGAGATAACTCTAACCCGGTTAATAATTCCCATTTGTTGAAAGGAGCCAATCGCTTCTCCCTGCCTTTTCAGCCTCCGTCCTCCATCCCTAATCGGCCGAGATCTCCCTCCCCCTTTTAAGCTATTTTTTTTCCAATCAATCAAAGACTGCAGGGAGGGAGAAAATGAGGCAAGGCTGAATGGCAGATAAATAAAATTTAAAGGTTTCTGAATGGATGGATGGATGGCTGAAGGACCAGGGTGGGTGTCAGGCCTGCCATTAACCGCCTTTACGTTCAGCCGTCGCGGCGTCTGGCAGACAAATTTATCCTGAGCCGGCACTGCCAATCAACCACCTAATGAATAAGTTAGCAAGGTTGCCACTGTGGAATCCAATCAACGCCATGCAGATGTGAGGCTCATGAAAAGCAGGCCACGCATCTGCGCCAATCCCTAGAATAGAGGCATGGATGAGGAAGGGGATGGGACTCGCAGAGGTGGCAACGTGAACCGAACTAGAAAGAAAAGAATAAATATGGCTTGGAAATTTCTCCTTGGAAATCCTGGGCTTTGTGCTTGGGGCAGGGAAAAAGAAGGAAATCTCGACTTCCTTTGGGCACCGTGGATTAAGCTAAGTTGGCCTTTTCAGAAATGGCTGGTCCTTGTTAAGTCGGTAAAATGAAATGAAATGAAATGAAATAATCTTGAGGTTCTTTGTTGTATTGTACCGTGCTGACAAAAAGTTAGAAGTCAATCTTTTCCCCTCCCCTCTTCCTCACTTATCCTTCCCCTCTCTTACCCTTCCCCGTTTCCCCAGCACCTTTATTCACATTCGGACTTTATATTGTGATCATCCTAATTTTTATATAGGTGGCTCAGTGGCTAAGACGTTGAGCTTGTCGATCAGAAAGGCCGGCAATTTGGCTGTTTGAATCCCCAGCGCCACATAACGGAGTGAGCTCCCGTGACTTCTCCCAGCTTCTGCCAACCTAGCCGTTCGAAAGCACGTAAAAAATGCAAGTAGAAAAATAGGGACCACCTTTGGTGGGAAGGGAACTGCACCAAAGCACCTTCGGCCTTTATTTAGTCATGCCGGCCACATGACTACGGAGACGTCTTCAGACAGCGCTGGCTCTTCGGCTTTGAAACGGAGATGAGCACCGCCCCCTAGAGTCGGGAACGATTAGCACATAGGTGCGAGGAGAACCTTTACCACGGGCTAGGAAAAACAGGCTTAGCATGACCCAACCAGGCCAATACAACCTTCAGCAAAATCTCTAGAATTGTCCACCTGATATAAGTCCAAAAGTAGAACTTTGCCACCTCCCAACATTTCTTCTTATTCTTTCCAAATCCTTTTTTTTCTGTCATTCCCCGGTTCCCTCCACCCGCCCTATGCCCGTCCCCTCTCTTCCCCTCGCTCTCCCACCCAGCTGCCTTTAAAGCAAAATAAAAATACATTCCAAATTGTACAAAATGAACCCCCTAATTTTGCAATCAGAGGAAACTATGCAAATTAAGGAAATTTATGCCATTCCGCACCATTTGCATAATTTGTTCTTATCAGAGAAATTGCTTTATTTATTTTTAGTGTGGCGTTCTCTACCTGCTTACCTTAAAATGTTAGCACGGAGGTGTTATTCTCCGGATACCAACGTCTCTCTCCCGTTGTCGCTCTAAAAATACCAGCCTTGAATAAACATACAAAACTCACACATCCGAAGACCCCAGTCCCTGCTCTTTTAACTTTTCAGAGTCTCCCATTGCCCACCATCTTCTCCAAAAGTCTCAGCACTCCAGGTCATGATTGACCCAAAGGTGCTTTTTTCAGGCAGCAACTGGACTTTCTTTTTCTTTTGAAGACGGTTCACTTCTCATCCAAGAAGCCTCTTCAGCTCTGACAGAATAGCGGGGAATGGAAGGGTTGATACTCCTTGCAGACAGCTGGTCATTTGCATCCTTTGAGAGGGTCATTGAGGCCATTTGGAGGTTTAATCTCTGTCGTCAGAGTCACCTGAGTGGTGCAAATGGTTCCTGTAGTCTGCAATTCCCCTCCCCCCCCCGGAAATCCATTCCTACTAGATTATTCTCTATCCTATTCATGTTGTCTTGCATTTTTTTGTTGTTCTTATGGATTGCACCAGTAGAGGCTAAACCAATTTCGTTGTATACATGATGTACGATGACAATAAAGGCTATTGAACGTATTGATTGAACCACGGAAAGTGTCTTCGGACAACACTGGCTCCCTTGGCCAAGAAATCGAGATGAGCTCCGAGACCTAGTATCAGACACAACTGGACAGAAAAATATTTACTTTAGCTACACAAGTAGCATCTTTTCCTGAAATGAAAACATTTCAGATTGGATTAGATTAGAATAACAGAGTAGGCTGGGACCGTGTAAATCATCTAGTCCAACCCCTCCGCCCAAGCAGGAGACCCTATACCATTTCTGAGAGATGGCAATCCAGTCTCTTCTTGAAAGCCTCCAGGGATGAAGCTCCCACAACTTCCAAAGGCAACTTATGTTCCATTGGTTGATTGTTCTCCCTGTCTGGAAATTTCTCCTTATTTCTAGGTTGAATCTCTCCTTGATCATCCATTATTCCTTGTCTGGCCTTCAGGTGCTTTGGAAAATAGCTTGACCCCCTCCTCTCTGTGGCAGCCCCTCAACCCTGCTAACATGTCTCCCCTGATCCTTCTCTTCACTAGACTAGCCAGGCCCAGTTCCTGCAACCGTTCTTCATGTTTTAGTCTCCATATATTTTATCATCTTAGATAGATTCAGATTAATAGAGTTGGAAGGGACCTTGTAGGTCATCTAGTCCAACCCTCCACCCAAGCAGGAGACCCTACACCATTTCTGACAGGTGGCAGTCCAGTCTCTTCTTGAAAGCCTCCAGTGATGAAGCTCCCACAACTTCCGAAGGCAACTTCTGTTCCACGGGTTGATTTCAATTTCCTGAATTTGGAAACATGACTTCTGAGTCCTGATATTTTCCTCTCTCAGACTTCGTCCACAGACCTCAGCCTGAGTCCCTCCAGAAGGCTGGACTACCATTCCCATCATGCTTGCAACAACCAGCAAACCCTTTAAATTGTTGCATTATAACAACCTTCTTTTCTTATTTCTGAAACAATGACTGTTGTAATCCCACTGTTTCAAATCTGCACTATGTGCAGCTTGCAATATCCTCTTTGTGATTTCTTTTTTAATTTCTTTCTTTTTATTGTCATGTTTGGGGAATTGCTTTGTTAGTTCTTCCCAGCTCAACAAATATACATATCTTAATTTTATTTATTTTTCAAAAACTGGGCCCAACAGCGCCCTCTGCTGGCTGTTTGGCCTTCAAACCTCCGCACGTAGGAAAACGGGAATTGTAGCAGAAGGAATGGAACACAATTTCTACAGCTCTTGATCCACAGGCAGAAATCAAAAGGAGGAAGGAAGACACACACACACACCCCAGACCAGATAACGCCTAAAGCCTTTGGTCAACTCCCGAAGGCCATTGGCGAGTTTTCTAACACCCTGATCTAGTTGTTAAAAGCTTCCAAATATTATGCAGTACAGTGGAGGGATTCTTTTTTTTTTAGTACTGGTTCTGTGGGCATGGTGTGGCTTGGTGGGCATAGCAGTGGAAGGATACTGCAAAATCCCCATTCCCTCCCCACTCCAGGGGAACGATGCTGTAAAATCTCAATTCCCTCCCCACTGCAGGGGAAGGATGCTGCAAAATCCCCATCCCCTCCCAATCAGCTGGGATTCAGGAGGCAGAGAATAGATGGGGGCGGGGCCAGCCAGAGGTGGCATTTGCCAGTTCTCCAAACTACTCAAAATTTCCACTACCGGTTCCCCAGAACTGGTCAGAACCTGCTGAATCCCACCTCTGATGCAGTACTGCAAAAGTGCAAATATTAAGGGAAATTGGTGTGGTTTTCCATAAAGAAAAAAAAAAACCAGCCCCCTCTGGTATTATCTGGATGCTTTCTGCATTTGTGCTGTTTTCCAATCTTGGGAATTCAAGAAGGATGGATTTCAACTTGCTGGCTAGGGAATTCTGAGAGTTGAAGTCCATCCTTCTAAAAGTTCGCAACACTGGGAAACACCAATCTACATTCTGGGGAAGGGGCTGTCCATCCTCATGCTGGTGAGACTGACAGCTTTGCCTAGAAACCTCTGCAAAATTCTCACCGTCTCACGTTGTGCTACTGGCAGTGCCCCTTTGGCTGTTGCGACGCAACGCACGTTAGGCTGGTGAGGTGGCAGAAACATTAGTGCATGGTGGAAGGAGAGGGAGAGGGAAATGGATCCGGCAGGAATAAAGAAAAAATTACAGTAATCTCAGGGTGGCATTTAAAAAGAATAACTTCCATGTTTAGTTAATCTGAAATTAATGTCACCCTGCTGTGTTATTATCGCAAGGACTGGGGGAGAAAGCTTACAGAACCTGATTAACAATCAGAGGGCTTCATAAACAAGCATTAAAATCGCTATTCTGAGAAATGGTGGGAGCTCTGTTACAGCGCGCGGCCCCTTCCTGAACTACATCCGTGGGGAGGAAGTGGTAAATCTTGGATTTCAAGAGAAATCAGATCCAGGAAAAGGTTGCTGGGCAGGCTGGTTCGGATCTGCTAAATCTGAGTGGCCACTAGATGGAAGCAGAGGGCCGCATAAAACTCTTCCCTGCTCTTGAGTAGCCATTTGATTTGAGGCAGCCCCAACTACTAGCCCTTGTCCAGCCTCCACCTTTGAAATGGAAAGGAAATATGGGCAGAAGATTTTGAAGAGGGTCCATTGGCACCATCTCCACTTCTGGTGAAGAGAAAATTCAAAAGCAATCTGAATGCTTGAGTCAGAGAAGGCAAAAGAGTGGAGTCCTTGGTGCTCTCTGAGCTTGGTTATTTTCTGGCAGAGGTTTCATTGCCAAACTTAGTAACATCATCAGTGCCAGTAAGGAGTGGGGGATTTGGAGAGGAGGAGGAGGAGGAGGAGGAGGAGGAGGAGGAGGAGGAGGAGGAGGAGGAGGAGGAGGAGGAGGAGGAGGAGGAGGAGGAAGAGGAGGACGAGGAGGACGAGGAGGAGGAGGATGACGAGGACGAGGAGGACGAGGAGGACGAGGACAAGGAGGACGAGGACGACTGTGGGGTCCTTGGTACTCTCTGAGCTTGGCAGTTTTCTTGCAGTCGTTTCATTACCCAGCTAGGTAATACCATCAGTGCTAGAAAGGAATGGAGTTTGTGGAGAGGAGGAGGAGGAGGAGGACTGTGGGGTCCGTAGTGCACTCTGAGCTTTTCTTTCTGTTTATAGACAGCAGCTTGCCCACTCCCTTCTAGTACTGATGATGTTCCCCAGTTGGGTCGTGAAATGTTTGCAAGAAATCAACCAAGCTCAGGGACCACCGTTCAACCTTCAGCTGCAAATCATTCTCTTCTATTGGTAAAGCAGGACAGAGAGAGGACGCAGCATTTGAGATGAGACCGTTTGTAGCTAGAATTATTGTAGGCAACAAAGTTTGAAAAGCAACGAGATCCCTAGGAAGAAAGACTAAATGATGAAAATGAACCAAACCTGGGGAAGCAAACCAGTTTGGTCCGAGGGGAAGAAAACCGATAAAAGACTTTTCTAAAAGACTGGAAACCCCTGCAGACTTTTCTTGACGAAAGAACAATAGATCAATTTTCTGTTCAGGCCAAGGGCACCTTTGGTTTTTGAGTGATAAGATTTTTTTGGGGGGGGGGCAGGGAAAGGGAGGTATTCCTGCTAGGACAATGAGCTAAAGTAGGCATAGCCAAAGCAAAACCTAATTTCATTTGAATGAAACATTGATTTAAATTTAATGGGCCTCATTACAGGCTGTTAATAAGGCCCCTCTTGGGTCCTTAATCATTTTTCCTTTCAGTTCAACCGTGTAACTTGGTGACTAGCGTGGGGGGGGAGGGATTCAATCATATAGGGGTACACAAGGCACCCCAACTTCAGTTTATGGCAGTGTTTCTCATCCTTGGCAACTTGGAAGGTGGGTGGACTTCAACTCCCAGAATTCCCCAGCCAGCATGTCAAACCAACATGCGCATCAGTTAATCTGATTGGTTAAAGATGTAAAACAGCTACGATAAGCCTAAGATTAGACTCGATGGCTTGTGCTTCAGTGTATCAGAGGAACCTAGCCAGGGTCTTAACACTCAGATTATCATGCTAAGCCAGCATTTGGCGAAACATGGGTTTAGCAGGTTATGTAACCGGAGGCATTATATTTGGATTAACCTGTCTAAGTTTTGTTCAGTGTCTCTTATCCTGGGCTGGCTGGTGAATTCTGGGAATTGAAGTCCCCCCATCTTCAAGAATGGGAAACACTGGTTTGTGGATTTCTGGAGAAAGAAAAAAAGGAAGGAAGGAAGGAAGGAAAGAGGGAGAGAGGGAGAGAGAAAGAAAGAAAGAAAGAAAGAAAGAAAGAAAGAAAGAAAGAAAGAAAGAAAGAAAGAAAGGGTAAGGAAAGGAAAGAAAAAGAAAGAAAGAGAGAGAGAGAGAGAAAGAAAGAAAGAAAGAAAGAAAGAGAAAGAAAGAAAGAAAGAAAAAGAAAGAAAGAAAGAAAGGGTAAGGAAAGGAAAGAAAAAGAAAGAAAGAGAGAGAGAAAGAAAGAAAGAAAGAAAGAGAAAGAAAGAAAAAGAAAGAAAGAAAGAAAGAAAGAAAGAAAGAAAGAAAGAAAGAAAGAAAGAAAGAAAGAAAGAAAGAAAGAAAGAAAGAAAGAAAGAAAGACAATTTACTATGTGATGAAAAATTGGCTTTTCACCCAGTATCCTGAAATCTCGGCTCAGTACTTCAAACTGCTGCCGGCTGAGCCCCTGCCAAAGTGCCTGCACTTCAGCAAATTGGAAGAAAATTGGTTTTGATTTCACCAACTTATGAGCCTCTGAAAACGACATACTTAGCATGCACCAGAGTTAACGGCTGTTGTGCAGCCTCGCCACTCCATTAGCATATTCGTTTTCCATTTCATTAACTAAGTGTGGCAAACTGTGGGTTATGTTTTTTTTTTCCTTCCCCTGTTAATTATTTCAGCTACGGACATTATTATTTTTCCTTTTAGAAAAAACGCCCTCTTTGGGGGATTCGTCATCCTGCTAGCCATGGAATGGCCACCGGTGGGGTTTCCTCTTTCTATCGTCTGCCCAAAGCATCGTGTTCGATCCTAAGTGGAAACATCTGAGAACCATTTTCCCAGAAGCAATGGATACTTAGCACTTAAGACTTATATACCACTTTACAGCCTTCTCTAAGCGGTTTGCAGAGTCAGCCTCTTGCCCCCAACAATCTGGGTCATTTTACCCGCCGCGGAAGGATGGAAAGCTGAGTCACCCTTGAGCCAGTCAGGATCGAACTACTGGCAGGGGGCAGAATCAGCCTCCAATATCGCATTCTAACCACTGGGAAGGAAGGAAGTAGAAAAGGAATAGCAATAACATTTATATACCACTTCACAATGCTTCACAGCCCTCTCTAAGCGGTTTACAGTGTCAGCCTCTTGCCCCCAACAATTTGGGTCCTCGTTTTACCCACTTCGGAAGGATGGAAGGCTGAGTCAACCTGGAACCTGGTGAAAATTGAACTGCTGGCAGTTGGCAGAATTAGCCAACTCTCCAAGGTCCCTTCCAACTCTGCTATTCCATTCTATTCTGTTGGATGTTCACGATTAGCTAATTCGCCGAGCCACTTCCCTTGTCCTGGGGCTGCTTATAAATCATGAACCTGCCCTTTGCTTATTATTTCGTCTGCCCTTTTGGGTCACCCCGAGACTTAGGAAGGAATACAGATTTCCAATTTCAGAGATCTGTTTACTAAATAATCACCTCTGCCAACCTGGCACGGAGGATGCAACTCGGCCAGGCCTCTTCAGCGGCGGTAGCTAAACTGCCAGGAGATCTTGCACCCTACGGATGGCACATCTTTTTAGGAGCTTTAGACCCTGGAAAGGCCCAGTTGCACCCAAGGACAGGAGCATCCTAAACTCCTCTTTCCTGGAGCAGAAAAATGAAATGTCTGGATTTGGGGTGTGGGTTTGGGGTTTTGTTTTTGTGGGTAAAGTGATTGTGATGTCTGTTAAGGGGGCTGATGTGGCCCTCCAGCAGCCAGCAGAGCTGGCAGCAGATTCGGACAATGAGGAGGTTGGGGAGGGACATGGGCCAGTCCTGGAGTCTGGGGAAGGCTCTGATGAGGGTTCTGTGTCAGAGGCAGAGAGGGAGCCAAGGCCATCTGACAGTTATCAGCTGCCTTCGGAGTCAGACATCAGTGAGGCAGAAGAACAGCTGGAGCCTGTTCCCAGTGTGCGCATGCGCAGAGTTGCCAGACAAAGGGAACAGCTAAAGAACAGGGGTCGACTTGGGAGTGAGGCCACAGGTGGACAATGAATGGCCCCTCCCAGAGGAAATAAAAGAGGAGCAAAAGGGGAGTGGAGTTTGCAGGAGACATCTAAGTTCGCTTCATTGGTTCATGACTCTCCAAGACTCCTTGCCAAGTTTTGCAGAGATCGGCCTGGCAGCTCTCCAAGCCAGATAAGGTCTGTGACTGTAAATCCTCCCTTGAAAGACTTAGTTGGAGGTGAATGAGCAGAATTCCCAGTCAATTAATAAAAGTGGTTTTTGTTGGGACAAGGAGTTTGCTTCGTGCTCTTGGGAAGCCTCGGTCAGAACAGGGGCGGTCATGGATTCAACGGGTGCTTAGAACCTGAATCTCAGACACGATACAACTCCAACATCTCACTGTGCATAAATAAATCAGAAAAGAAGGGCTAATTCAAAGCTGCCCGAAGAGAGCTGAAAGGAAGGTGGGGAAAGAGAGACGACAACACTGGGATGACTTATCTTTTTTCATCCACTTTTGGTATCCTAATTAAACCAGTTCAAGTTTGTCTGGCTTCCCAGCTTCCGTTTCCAGGATCAATATTTCCATTCATTTAAAAGCATAACAAGGTTAGAGAGGTGAGCAAAGTAAATAATTAACTAAATTGCAGGTTTTGGGAGGGGGGGAATCCAAGGAGTTGTTTTAATCTCTGGGGTAATTACCTATGTTGTTGACATCAATCACAGATGCAGCAATTATTTAAAATATTTTCGGGAGGTTTTTTTTTTAAAAAAAACAACACCACCAAGTTGTTGAAGTGCCTTTTGCCAATCAGGCTGCAAATGTTTAGCATTGTGTAGCAATCTCAGATGAAAGAGCTGGTTTTTTTTTGTTTGTTTTTTTTTGTTCCCACCCCTGCATTTTGTCCGTCTTCTTATACAACACTGCACTAAAAGCCCTACCCCCCCCCCAAAAAAATACAGAAAGCCTGAACGTTTTCTGGCTAAACAAATGTGAGAGGGGGTGGAGAACGGTCGAGATCACAAACATTGTGTGAAGGCGTGGCTTGTTGAGTCAACCACAACGGCTGATTTGCAAAACATTCTTACATCAAAATTAAATTGCATCGTAACTTCGCATATGGAAACCAAAAGCAGCTGTTCCACTGGTAAACATGCAACTTTGAGGACATGGGAAGGCTTAGCTCCATGATGGCGAACCTACGACATGCGTGCCAGAGGTGGCATGCAGAGCCCTCTCTCTGGGGGCATGCATGCCATCGCCAGCTGCTCTTTGGGTTTCCAGGACGCATGATGGTCTTCTCAGGAGCTGGAAAACGGCCCAGAAAACAGTCCAAAAACCGGACACATGCATGCCAGTCTAAACTAGTCCCATAATGGATTACCATTAGTGCCTTAAACAATTTCGAATCCAAAACAGCTGACCTCGAGATAAAGTCAAGTACATGGCGTTCAATTCTTCTTCTCGAGCATAACTCAAAGAATCTTTTTGTAGAACTGAAGAAGCTTCTGGGATTAGAAGTGAAACCTCTTCAAGCAAAAACAAAGCCGTGTTGTTCTTGAAAAAGCATTTGGGGGACAATCACGGCCTGGATACCTGAGAATCTCCATAGATGTTTCCTAGACCATCACCCACCCAAAGCTGGAGCTCCTGGCTGCCAGATGTTCATTTTATTTATCTCTTATTTCCTGGATATTTATCGTGATAAAAGTTCCTTGCCAACAGGCACCCAGTGCTGACGCTCTCAGAGAATTCCTTTCGCAGGAGCCCTGCTGACAGTTCTTGTTCTCTCCCGCAGAGGATCGTGTCGTGCTTCTAATAATATTTATCAGGAACCAAACGTTGATTTAGCCGGCTTGCAATTTCTCGCCTCAGCTAAATATCTTTATTAAAAAAACATAATAAATCATCGTTATATTAGCTCCTTTCTATCTTGCAGATCTGACAGCTCAGAAACGCTGCGGATTTCCCCTCCGTTTTGTGGACATGACTTCTCCAGAAACAAAATGCTACCAAGAATTCAGAAGAAGCGGTGGACTGTTACAGCCTCCTGACAGCTTTCTCACGGCTGCCGGAGGAGAACATGCTGGGAATGTGTGGTCGCTTCTTTCGTTTAATTGACTGGATTTCTTTTTCCACCAGCAATTGAGAGAGAAATGTTTCTTTTCATGGATCCGAGAGGGTAGAAGGGGAAAGCATGTCTACGCTAAAACCCATTTATTTTCTCCGTTGCAATTTATTTATTTATCTCTTCCCTCAAAGGGGTTGCGAGACCTTTAAGCGGGCGTGCGAGGCTCCGGAAAATTGTTCTGTAGTGTTTCATTCACGCAACACAATAATCCCACCAAAGGACCATCATAAGTCTGCATAATAGCAACAGGACAATCTGTGTTTCCTCTCTGCCTTAGGAACAGCTCCCCATTCTCTACAGAAGGGGGGCTCTTCTGTCCATCAAACCCACTGCAACCCCCCCAAAAAGGATTCTCCAACCCCCATCTGACTCTAGGCAAGGTATCAGTTCCAGCAAGTATTCAGAAAGCTGGAAGGCAGAAAGCTGGGGAAGGGGGTTGGGGGGATTTCTTATCTTAGTAACTGTTCAAGACCATTGTAAGAACAGAACTGAATATGATGCAATGTAACACAAGGCAAGGCAAGGCAATACAACATAACCCAACCATACCTAGTCCAACCCCATACCTAGTCCAACCCAACCACACCCAACCCAACTCATCCCAATGCAACACAACCACACCCAATTCAACTCAACCCAACTAGGGGTGAAATTCAGCAGGTTCTGGAGAACCAGTAGCAGAAATTTTGAGTAGTTCGAATAACTGGCAAATACCACTTCTGGCCGTCCCCAGAGTGAGGAGGGAATGGAGATTTTGCAGTATCCTTCCCCTGCCATGCCCACCAAGCCACGCCAACAAAGCCAGTAATAAAAAATGTTGAATTTTACCACTGAACTCAACCCAACCCAACCCAACCCAACCAATCCAATCCAATTTTGTAATGAAGTCCTTATCGCAAGGCAAACCTTCCATGAATATTTCGGTCTGCCGTCAAGTGAGGTCAGATCAAATGGCCCCCTTAGTAGCAGAAGCTTCATGTTATCCTCCCTCCCTAAATTTGTATTCCATCCTTGATCAAACAAAGCCACAAAGCTCTTGGCTGAATTGAAATAACATCGCCAACCAAGCCTCTGCAGGCTCCCCCCCCCCCGCATTAATTGTGCAAAATACTGGTCCATAAAACGGTTCCCTCTAAAACACGAACAGTTTATGCCGTTCTCTCCCCTGACCCCTCGTTTCCTTGAAATCCAGAGCTCAGATGCAAAACAGGAGTGGGTGAGCTGCATAATTCATTCCAGAGGTTAAGTTCCATCAAGCTTCTCAGAGGGGCACTTTAGATATGGGGCACTTCGTTTTTTTTTAAAGAAAAGAAAAGAAATAAGCAATACTCCTTTTTTTCTTTTTAAAGCCGCATCTATAATGGCTGTGATATTAAATATTTAAAATTTCCATGCATATTAAAAGTTCTTCGGTCGCTGCGAAGGCTGTCAGGAGGTCAGGATGCTGCAAACCAAATTGGAAAAACAGGGACAGACTCAGTTTCCCACCCCCCACCCCCCCATTCCCCACTCTGCACGCCCCCTCCCCCCAATCTCTGGTCTGTGCAAAAGGCCCACGTCTCTCTTGGATACCAGAAACATTTTAAGCATCTTTTCCAGTGGCGTATTTGGCTCCGTCCAAAATGACCTTTTCTAAAACAAAACACCCAGAAAAGGTTGAACGAGGTGGCGCAGTGGTTAGAGTGCAGTACTGCAGGCGGCTTCTGCTGATCACCGGCTGCCAGCAGTTCGGCAGTTCGAATCTCACCAGGCTCAAGGTGGACTCAGCCTTCCATCTTTCCGAGGTGGGTCAAATGAGGACCCAGATTGTTGGGGGCAAGAGGCTGACTCTGCAAAACGCTTAAGACAGAGCTGTAAAAGCACTATGAAGAGGTATATAAGTCTAAGTTCTATTCCTTCCTTCCTTCCTTCCCAGCAATGCAGCATTGTAGGCTAACTCTGCCCATTGCCAGCAGTTCGATCCTGACTGGCTCAGGGTTGACTCAGCCTTCCGTCCTTCCGAGGTGGGATTGTTGGGGGCAAGAGGCTGACTCTGCAAACCGCTTAGAGAGGGCTGGAAGGCACTGTGAAGCAGTATATAAGTCTAAAGGCTATTGCTATTGCCAAGGCAAGGATCAAGCAGCTGGATATAAAGAGACCCAAATAAAACCTAATTGGGGGCGTAGTCTCCTGCTTGGGGAGTTTGTCAAACTTGGTTTCAAACAGAGGTGGGTTGCTTCTGTAGGGGAATCCAGGCCTAGGTCGCAGAACTGGCAGTGACCCAGGCCTGCCACGGCCCCAAACTGATTCCCTCGCCGCCGCTCAGCCACTGCCATTTTGGTTTTCAGTGACGGCACATGCACAGTTCACTGTAAATTGTTCTGCGCATGGACAAAAAACAATTTATATTGAACAGCGCACACGCCCTGCGCACAGGTTGCAAACCAGTAGTAAAAACCACAGCAGCCCAGCCCTGGTTTCAAAGTTTACTTCTTTATTTATTGAAGTAGCACTGACAACCAAAAAAATCTCTCAACAGTTTGCAACCGTTTGTCTCACTTTGAAGGCCGCTCCTGCCTTCCTGGAACATCTGGAAAGCGAAGATACGCAGTTGAAATATTTTACTTTTCCACACATTTTTTCCCCTCCGGGAGTTGCAGGAAATGAGTTGAAAGAGGAAGGGAGGGAGATCCTCCATCACAAACAATTCTTCTTTTTTTACGGAGCCATTTTTCTATATAAAACTTCACCGATTCCATCGCACGGCTACGAGATTGTAAAGCAGAGCTTCAGAATTAATGACAAATATAATACGGAACGCTTTTATGCAGGGAGACCTTACACTTACAGCTAATCCATAAAGCAATTACAGAAGGGCAGGTGAGAATCCGTCTCACTAAAAAAACGGCTTAACTCTTTCGGGAGCTGCTGTTTGGTAGAAAGCAGCGGGGCTGGTGATCCTATGTTTGAAAAATGTCCTATCTGGGTTCTCATTTTATACTGAGCTACGGGACGCGGTGGCTCTGTGGCTAAGACGCTGAGCTTGTCCATCAGAAAGATTGGCGGTTTGAATCCCTAGTGCCACGTAATGGAGTGAGCTCCCGTGACTTGTCCCAGCTTCTGCCAACCTAGCAGTTCAAAAGCACGTAAAAAATGCAGGTAGAAAAATAGGAGCCACCTTTGGTGGGAAGGGGACAGCGTTCCACGTACCTTTGGCATTTAGTCATGCTGGCCGCATGACCATGGAGACGTCTTCGGACAGCGCTGGCTCTTCGGCTTTGAAACAGAGATGAGCCCCTTAGAGTCATGAACGACTTGCACATATGTGCGAGGGGAACTTATATTGAGCTAGGATTTTATTGTGGGGGTTGTGGGGGCGGAGGGGTTAAGACACTGGGCTTGATGACCAAAGGGTTGGCAGTTCGAGACCTGAGCACCCCATAATGGGGTGAGTTCACGTTCCTTGCTGTGACTCCTCTACCAAACCCCTTTTATTAAAAGAATGTGAATTCCTCTCATTCACATTCAGCAAAGGCCTAGCAAACAGTCTTTCAAAGGTGAATTTATGACCACAGACCTTATCTATCTTGGAAAGCTGCCATGTCAATATTTTCCAAACACAGTGCCGTGCAAGGAAAGACTGGGCACAGAGTCTCGGAGATTCATGGACAGATCTTCACGCTCCTGAAATGAACGAACGAACAAACGAATTGTTTCCTGCAAAAGCCCACTCCCCTTTCGCTCCTCTTTTATTTCCTATGGGAGGGACCATTCAACATCCACCTGTGGCTTTACTCCCAAGTCAACCCTGATTTCTGAGCTGTTCTTTTCTTCTGGCAGCTCTGCGCAGGTGCACACTGGGAACAGGCTCCAGCTGTTCTTCTGCCCCACTGCTGTCTGACTCTGAAGGCAGCTGAGAACTGCCAGACGGCCTTGGCCCCATCTCTGCCTCTGACACAGAGCCCTCGTCCGAGCTTTTCCCAGTCTCCAGGACTGGCCCAGGCTCCTCCCCAACCTCCTCACTGTTCGACTCTGCTGCCAGGTCCGCTAGTGGGCCACAACGCCTCCAAGTTTGGTAAAAGCCGGGGAGCTCTTCAATTAAAAAGGTGGGGAAGGAAACCTCTCAAATTAGGGGGTGAAGCAGAGCGGAGAGCAACCTCTTCCAAGCACAACTCAAGGGGGATCTCCTCATTCGGCAGGGATTCCAGGCCCCGCTGTATAATTCACATCTCAAATTAAAATAACAATGTCTCTGGTTAGCCTCTGTTTAGAGGTTAATAAATTGCGCTTGGTGGTTGATGAGATGCTGACTTAGGCAGGCGCTGCTCACAAGAAGTCATCCATCACGGCTCCCTTTGCTGGAGAAATGAAAAATGTGGGGGTCTCTTAAGTTTTTACCGGTGGATTAAACAAATGAGGAGAGCGTGAGGAGCAAGGAACAGAGGGTACATTTCCCTGCCTCTCAAATAAAGGTAGACCTCGACTTACAACATCCCATTTAATGACCACTGACGACGGCATGGGGGGAAATGGCCATTTTTCACACCATTGCAGCATCCTCGTGGTCACAAAATTCACGACCACAAGAACAAAATTCAGATGATTGGCAACCGACTTGTATTTATGACGGTTGCAGTCTCCCAGGGTCCCCTTTTGCGACCTCCTGACAAGCCAGAGTCACTGAATCGCTGGCTTATCAATTTATCAACTGCCGTGATTCCCTTAACAACGGTGGCAAGAGAGATCGTGAAAGGGGGGAGGGGGAAAGCTCCCTCAGTCACTGTCTCACTTAGCGACAGAAATTTTGGGCTCAATTGTGGCCGTAGGTCGAGGACTACCTGTGCACAGACCAGTGCCATCTTTTTCTCACTGTATGATCCAGTGGTAGGTTCCGGATCCCATCCTTTGAAAGCTATTTAAGCGACAACTTCGAAGCAGGGATATCGTTCGCTTCTAATTGCCTCCCGAGTTTTGCAGACCTCCATAATGCAGGAGGCTGAGAGATGGAGCAGACATCCAGAGGAGAATTATATTTTTACAACCCTTATAAAGGCAAAGGTTCCCTTCACATATATGTGCTAGTCGTTCCCGACTCTAGGGGGCGGTGCTCATCTCCGTTTCAAGGCTGAAGAGCCAGCGCTGTCCGAAGACATCTCCGTGGTCAGTCTTCTAATAATAATAATAATAATAATTTAAATTTATTAGCTGCTCCCTTTCCGAAAAGGACTCGGGGCGGCGTACAATGGAGTAAAAAACATATAACATTTACATAAATCCATGACATACATAAGTACAAAGACACACATGTTCGGAGGAGGTTAACAGATACAATACATAGACAATTAAAAACCATTAAAATACCCTAATTATAAAACCCCATGTACAATCCAAATTCAAAATGTTAAAAAACAGACAGTCAGGAGGGGTACGAGAAAATTACGGTTGAGCCAGGCCAGATAGTTGGAAGAGGTGGGTTTTCAGTTGTACACGGAAGGAGCGGAGATCGGAAGTAATCCTGATGTCCCGGGGGAGGTCATTCCACAGGGCTGGGCCCATCACAGAGAAGGCTCTGCTCCTGGGTGTCGCCCCCCGACACTGTTTGGCGGTCGGCACCCGCTTGATTCTGCAGCAGCTTTGTTTGGCGGTCGGCACCCGCTTGATTCTGCAGCAGCTTGATAGAAAAAAGGTTTTTTATTGACTAGCAGGGTGGTCTTTTGCCCTCTGGAGGCCCCCAAAGCATTTCTTCCGATAAATATTTTAAACGTCTGCCGCCTTAATGGATTCGTTCAATTAAACGCTTGGTTAATAAGGAGGCACTATTATAATAGTTCTGATTCCTTTAGCTTTCAGGGATCAAGGAAATCGCTTTATCCAGCTTTGGAAATATAAAGGTTATTAGTTCCTCATTTGTCTCGGCAAAGCTGGGTCTCTAGCAAAAAGCGGGAGGACGTATTGCCGTATTAAATCAGCAACTGCGTTTTGGGTGGTGCATGAATCAAATCGGGGGGAGGGGGCATCAGAGTGCATGGTTTAGTGGTCGGGAGGAGCTGGCATAAATGCCTCAAAATGTTTTTTAAAAACCCTGTCCATAAGGGTGGCTTAGTGGTTGAGCTTGTCGATCAGAAAGGTCGGCAGTTCAGTGGTTTGAAACCCTAGCATCGGGCAACGGAGTGAGCACCCGTGACTTGTCCCAGCTAGCCGTTCGAAAGCACGTAAAAAATGCAAGAAAAATAGGGACCCTCTTTGGTGGGAAGGTAACAGCGTTCCATGCGCCTTCAGCATTGAGTCATGCCAGCCACATGACCACAGAGATGTCTTTGGACAGAGCTGGCTCTTCAGCTTTAAAACAGAGATGAGCACCGCCCCCTAGAGTCAGGAACGACTAGCACATAGCTGCGAGGGGAACCTTTACCTTTACCAATTCTGAGATAATCCTGAGATTTTACCAAGGAAATTTTTCCTAGTTTGTGCTTGGTGCTGTATTCTTTTGATCTGTTTTCTAATCTATGTTTGTTTAAATAAATTCTCTAAAAAGGTGTGTTTTTTTTAAATGTAAAAAGGTTCAATTACAGTGCTAATTTTTTCCCCTCCTGGATTATGTAGAATTTGAAGTAAATACCCAAGACAGCCCACTAGATGGCAGTGCTTCTCCCCAAAAATGTCAGCTCCACCAGGGGTTGTGTTAGACATCTGGAAACAAGAGGAGTGTTGCCCTGTCAAATCCTTTGCATTGCACAGAAGAGGATTGGTTCCACTCCCTCCCCTGTTGTAAGCATTTGGAGAATGTACGGAATTCACCCATATATATATATATATATACACACACACACATACTTGCACATACACAAAATAAACACACTGTGCATCTCCTACGATAGCAAAGAAGCCGGATGAATTGCGTGAGCAAACTGGTGGATAGAATTAGCCTGATTGTCTTGTTCGGTCTCTGGTTTTTTATTTTGGGTGTACTTTCCCCTCCTGCTCCCATCCTTCAATCAACAATTACGCAGACACACAAAGCGATAAAGCCACCGCCTTGTGAGAACCTAAACAACAAAAATGTGTTTGTGTGTGTGTGTTTTTATTTCTTCCATAAAGGTAAAGGTTCCCCTCGCACATATGTGCTAGTCGTTCCCGACTCTAGGGGGCAGTGGTCGTCTCCATTTCAAAGCCAAAGAGCCAGCGCTGTCCGAAGACGTCTCCGTGGTCATGTGGCCGGCATGACTCAACGCTGAAGGCGCACGGAACGCAGTTATCTTCCCACCAAAGGTGGTTCCTATTTTTCTACTTGCATTTTTTTACGTGCTTTCAAATTGCTAGGCTGGCAGGTGGGACAAGTCACAGGAGCTCACTCCGTTACGCGGCGCTCAGGATTCGAACTGCCAAACTACCAACCTTTCCGATCGACAAGCTCAGCGTCTATTAGCCACTGAGCCACCGCGTCCCTCCTTCCTCCGCTATTTCTTCTAGGGGCAACGTTAAATGCCAGCCTCACTTCCTGTGGCTGGAACAGAATTGCCCATAGAACAATGAGAACATCTGGCGGAGGAAGACGAGCTGGAAGTCAAAAAGCAAAGTTCGAAACTTCGGCCAGGGGGTTTCCTCACCCAGGACATTTCCACCCCCCCCCTCCCGCCTGATGCTTTTGCTGAATTGAAGGAAATGACACCAGCACCGGTGCTCTCTGACGGAGGCGCTCAAGAGGCAGGCATGCCCATATGATGTATCCTGCTCTGTGGTTTAGAGACAGATACAAGTTCTCGATTTACGACCGCAATGGAGCCCCATAATTTCTGCTGTTAAAAGCGAGGCATTTGTTGAATGAATTTGGCTCCATTTTACCAGCTCTCTTGCCACTGTCGTTAAGGGAACTCCTGCAGCTTTTAAAGCTAGTAACCCAGTTATTACCGTCTCCGTGGTCATGTGGCCGGCATGACTCAACGCCAAAGGTGCAGGGAACACTGTTCCCTTCCCACCAAAGGTGGTCCCTATTTTTCTACTTGCATTTTTACGTGCTTTCGAACTGCTAGGTTGGCAGAAGCTGGGACAAGTAACAGGAGCTCACTCTGTTACACGGCGCTGGGGATTCGAACCGCTGAACTGCCGACCTCTCTAATCAACAAACTCAGCGTCTTAGCCACTGAGCCACCATGTTCCTGTGAGTTACTTACAAAGTAATAAAAATGGGATTAGCATCTAAATAAAAATCTATAAATAAAAAACAACCAATTGGAAATGAGGATTTGAAATAAGTGTCGATAGTTGTTATCACACAGAAGCAGCTAAATGAAACCAGAACGATGCAATTTATTAACAGGCTTCTCCAACATGGAGACCTTCATGTGTTTTGGATTTTAATTTCTCAGCTTTTCCTCTTCAGCCTTGGAATTAACTTCTGTTCTAGAAAATCCAGAAGGCATCAGGCTGACCAAGGGCTGCAGTGCATAAAAGCAGGCTCAGCATCTCACACGCATCAGGCAGAATCTCTACAGGGCACAATCTCTTGCAGTTCACCTATAGATTATACCTGTATAACACCTGGCTGTCCCCGGGCAGCTTTCACTGCTGCACAACTGCTTAATCCAGGGGTGTCCAAACTTGGGAACTTTAAGACTTGTGGACTTCAACTCCCAGAATTCCCCAGCCAGCTGGCTGGGGAATTCTGGGAGTTGAAGTCCACAAGTCTTAAAGTTCCCAAGTTTGGACACCCCTGGATTAATCATTATAAAAGAAAAAAGTGAACTTTTCAGCTATTCAGGAAATAAGCACCAAAGATATGGACCTCCCCTTTTCCACATCCTTTATTTCTGAAGCATCATCACATTTTACCAGAAAAAGGGGAAGAAATGTAATACACACACGCACCCTCCCAGACACATACAGAGAAATCTTTGCGCGTTTTCTAGTTTTGAGAGAGAGAGAAGGAGAGAGAGACTGGAGTAAGACTCCGGCATACACCAAAACTAAGTAGCATGCTACAAAACAAAAATAAGTTGGACTACAATGAGCATGAAGATCTTGTATTTTTAATGTCAGAAGAAGGCTGGACGGTCTTCTTCTCTCCAAGACGGTCGGTGGTCTTCTCCCCAAGGGAAGCCCAGGGACTCTTGTGTTGGGCAAGACAAGACTGACCTGAAATTAAGGAGTAAAGAGGCAGGGAAATGCTCTCCTTGGGAGGGCCTGAAGAAGAACCCCTTTTCGTTGCAACGAAAAACACAACCATGTTGACTCAAATGGGAACGGAGCGCAGCCATCGCGCTTGTTCAAGGCCGTTGGTCCGTGGCTAGCGGATAAACGATAAGGAATGGAGGACCGGGCAGAAAAACTGGGCCATTATCTTATCGCGGCTTCTCAAAAGCATAAGTCCTCAAGCTTTCAAGGAAAGAACTGGAACTTATCTCCAAATGTTTGCCTTTTATTTCTTGGCTTAGTCCCACGTCATGGGTCTCGTTCCAGGCATCTTTCTCCCTTTAAGACAAAAAATAATAATAATCCTAGAAACTGCAGATAAAACAGAAGAGGAGGAGAAAAATGGATTAGAAGGTGAGCTGGGGTATTGGGAAGGCATCTTTGAAGAATTTAGCCCAACTCGACTAAGTTCCATGGAGAGAGTCTGTCTTGAGAGAAGTAAGTTGGCCCCAGCAGTCACACCTGCTACCAGGTATGAATTGTTAACCCACCTGACCTGCTTTGAAATCACCTGCACCATCTCCTAGATCAGAGGTGTCCAACTTTGGCAACTTTTAAGAGTTCTGGACTTCAACTCCCAACTTTTAAGAGTTGTGGAGTTCAACTCCCAGAATTTCCATGCTGGCTGGGGAATTCTGGGAGCTAAAGTCCACAACTCTTTAAACTTGGCAGTTGACGTCCACGACTCTTAAAAAGTTGTCAAGGTTGGACACCCCTGCTCTACACGTTCTCCTCCTTTCCTTTTACTATCACCTCCCGCTGAAGGAAGCTGCTGAGATGAGGCCTCCAGGAGTCTTAGTGAGCCCCATCCATTGGGAACCAGCACTGTTAACGGTCCTGGTTGGGTTATTTTTAGGTAGTGAGAACATACCATCGATGGGAGGAGAAAAAGAAAACAAATAAAGAAGCAAGAGAAGAGTTTGCTTGGGGATTTTTTTTTGGGGGGGGGGGTTATTTCTAGAAGTGGTTGAAACCATTTTTTTCCCCACGAAGGAAGCCACGGTTGCCTTTGGGTGCCCCAGGGAAGGTTCTTAACTCTTCCAGGATTCCTCGTCGGAAATGAATGGGGACTAGGAGCCTTCGGGGCGTCTGAGACTTTGGACAGGCCTGGGTTGAAAAGGAGAAACCGGGAAGGGAAACATCTGGCCTGGAGCCTCGGTTGCTCTTCCGGAGCCTGTCTAAACGGAACTGCCATGTTCTGTCATGGCACGAATCCCCGACGTCTGCCTTGGCAGCTCCTGGGCAGAAGAGCCACCGCTGCCATCATCACCGAAAAGAGACGCTTTGTCAAACGAAGGGGGCCGATCAGCTGTGGAAAAATCCCAGGCTCGCATCCCACAAGCTGCTTCCCTTCATCAAAGGGCAGCAGAAGTGCGGCTGATGCCTCCCTGCGGGGAGACCAGCCTTGGCTCAGAACCGTCGCCTGTTCCATCTGGCTGCTCGCTGGAAGGACGAGTGGGCTTTTCAGCCGACGCCAAGGGAGGACGGCGAGCGTGCAATTAACAGCACTTGGCAGCCATGATCGAAGGTCGGGCTCCTCTGGCTTCTCCAGCACAGATGGACCTGAACTGAAAGGGCAGTTGGTGTTTTTTTTCTTCTTTTTCTTTTTTCCGATTCGCAATTCACAACTGAGAAGGCAGGAATTGAGCCTTATGGACTGAGAGGGAAGTGGGAGTGGGGAAGGAAAGGGGAAGGAAGAAAGGAAATGGGATGGGGAGGGAAGGGAAAGGGGAAGAGAAGAGAGAGAGGACAGGAAAGGAAGAGGGAAGGAAAGGAAAGAAAGGGAGGGAGGGAGACAGGAGGAGAGGAAATGAGAGGAGAGGAGAAGGAAGGAAAGAAAAGGAAGGAAAGGGAGGGGAGGGGAGAGGAAAGGAACGGAAGTGGGAGGGAAGGGAAAGAAAGCAACTATCCTTCTGCTTTCGGTTGTTTTGAAGAATGTACATTCTTCGAAATCAAGAGAGACACAAGCATTGCTGAAACTAAAGTGGGAGGATTGGTGAGGGCCCAACGCGAAGAGTTTGGTGTAGCTGCGGATGGTTTTTGTACCGTCTGGGGCAAGAGTTCAATTCAGCTCTGAATTCCCAGAGGCCCCGATCAGGTAACTAGGAACTCACCAGGTGATTAACGCTCAAGATGGTTTACCACCTCCCGGACTGTCGCTATCAGGGTCTCATTCTCCTGTGGGTTGGCCAGGATAAGGTGGTGCAGACGGTTCATGTAGGAATCAATAGTGTCTAAGGTGGGGATCTCCCCGCTCCCTGGAAAACAGAAACAGAAGTCACGGCCACTTGGCAACCGCCTTCCCAAGGAATGGAGGCTCTCTGCAGGGTAGAGGAGGAGCAGAAGGGAAGGACTCCCGGGGCCTCTACGGGGGCGACCAGGCAGGGGTGAAATCCTCCTGGTTCCGTCGAACCAGCAGAGACGATTGGCATGTTCTCTGAACCAGTGGCAAAAATCCCTGCCTGGTCGCCCTGTCGCCTCTTCCGGCCGTTCGACCCGCCCACCCAATCCGAACGTTTCTCCCTCCAGTCACAGCAGAGCTGCTGCAGCCTGTCCCTTTAAGGTAGTCCCCAGGAGGGAGGGGGCCAGGGGGGGGACCATAAAGGGAGCAGCAGCTCTGCTGCGAATGGAGGGAGAAACGTTCAGGTTGTCTCTTGCCACAGAATTCAACGTTAAATGCAGCAGAGGCAACCCGAACGTTTCTCCCTCCATTCGCAGCAGAGTTGCTGCAGCCTGTCCCTTTAAGGTACTTTGACCCCCTGGAAGGGAGGGGGCCGGGGGGGGACCATAAAGGGAGCAGAAGCTCTGCAGCGAATGGACTCATGCACACATTTTTTCCTACCGGGTTCTGTGGGCGTGGCTTGTTGTTGTTGTTGGGGACCTATGACTGAGTGGACGTGGCCATGAGTGACATAGAGTTGGCCACACCCACTCAGTCACAGGACCCCACCACCAAGCCACACCCACAGAACCGGTAGTAAAAAAAAAAAGAATTTCACCACTGCAACCAGAGCGCCCAACCTGCACGAACCGGGATGCTCTAATTTTGTTTTTTTAGACAACGTTCTACCCAACCAAACAGGATGGCAAGCTAGTGTGCTACAAAGCGGAGCATGAGCCATGTTCCCAGCGCTTCCTCGGAGCCCGACAGACTCTAGAGCAGGAATGTCCGACCTTGGCCACTTTTAAGACTTGTGGACTTTAACTCTCAGAATTCCCCAGCCAGCCACGGGAGTTGAAGTCCACGGGTCTTCAAAGTGGCCACGGTTGGAGAGCCCTGGTTCCAGAGGCAACCTTGGAAAATAAACGGCATCTCAGGCCTGCAGCCATCTTTTCTTTTGGATTTTTGGCCTGGCACACTTTCTATTATTCTGCTATGCATTTTCTATGGTGGGAAAACGGGAGGGGGGATTGTACGGAGTTAGATGCAATGTAGCCATAACGACGTTCTTTCTAGAAAGCCAAGGTCATCCTTTGTCTCTGCACCTCTGCCAGCATGGCAGTGGGAGATTGGAACATGGGATGGACTGGTGGGTGTGGGGGGCAAGATCTTGAACTTTCAGCCGGGTGGGGGAAACCTGGAAGCTTTCAGATTCGGGTTTTCCCAGATGTGCCAAGAGGGCTCTCTTCATAAATTGGAACTTTGAGGAATCCTTTGCCTCGGACTCTGATTTAATTTTGGATGCCATTTGGAGCCCTGACACGGTGGAGATGACTCGTGCTGGAGACTCTATTTGCCTTCTGGGGTAAAAGGGTGTTCCCTTTTAGGGCAACCATCTTGTGAGAGAGCCTACGAGAATGTTATGGATTGCCAACGACAAAAGCCAGGGAGGTGCCTTCATTACGGCAGCTTAAAGCTGGAAGGTAGGCATGGAAGAAGAAGAAACCAACCAGAGGCTCACTTTATTCCAAAGGTGACCTATAAATGTTTTATTTATAACACCCATCGTGCGTTGGGTGATGGCACCTAAGCTCACCTGGCAGCACCATTCAGTTGGGGGGGGGGCGAGGGGGGGAAGAGGACGGGTCACCTGGAGAACTATTTCTAAACCTTCTCAAAGGGTCGCTCCAAATTTGAAAGATCAAAGAAACCAAGCGTGAAAAGAAAGATGGTTGGACGTAACCATGCGAAGGAGGCGGCACTTCCACTGAAGGCCAATGTAAGAGCTGTGGTGGCACAGTGCTTAGAATGCAGCATTGCAGGCTCTAATTCTGCTGACTGTCAGCAGTTCGAGTCTCACGGCTCAAGGTTGACTCAGTCTTCCGTCCGCCTGTAGTCGATAAAATGAAGACCCAGATTTTTTTTTGGGGGGGGGGAATATGCTGAATCTGTAAATCGCTTACAGAGGGCCGCGAAGCACTGTGAAAGCGGTATATAGGTCCGACGGCCATTGTTCACCTGGTAAGGGGACCCCGGCAAAGCTACTGGCTAGAGCCTGTCGTAAGGCTTCCAAGTGCTGTTGCAACACCGTGTTGCGGCTGCGCTCGTGGATCACGTCCACCTCCAGCTTCTCCACCGCAGTCCTCATGCTCTCCACGTGTTTCTGGAGGGCCGCGTTCCTTTCCTCAAACTCCATGTTGGACTTGCGAAGCTGGCGCAGCTCGGCTTCTCGCGCTGACAACAACAGAGAAGAGGGCGAGAACCACGTTATCTAAAATTCAGAAGATTTGGCCTGAGTGGGGAAAGGTTTGGGCCCTCATCCCCCTCATTTCTCGTCTCTTGATCACCAAAGGATCGGTTCAAAGAAAGACAAGATAAAGGGATTTATAGAATTAAGAGATGTCGTTATTAAGAAGGTAAAAGGTAAGGATTTTCTCTATCCAGTCTTTCTCTGACATTAGGGACATCAGCTCATCTCTGTTTCTTGGCCGAGGGAGCCACCATTGTCCAAAGACGCCTCTGTGTTACCTTCCCACCGAAGTGGTACCTATTTATCTATTCGCATTCGCATGCTTTCGAACTGAAGGTAATTTCTGCTTCAGGTATTCTGAAGAACGAGTGAGAAGTCCCAACAGTTTCAAATGAAATAAGTACAACAATTTCTTCTTAAACCAGGTTTCCCAACTTTGGCAACTTTTAAGGCAGGTAGACTTCAACTCCCAGATTTCCCCAGCCAGCCAGTTGAAGTCCACTCATTTTAAAGTTGTCAACGTTGGGGGGAACCCGGTCTTAGATTCTTCTTACCATCAGGAACATTAACCGAGTTGCATAATCTCAATGATACCCTCTAGAACAGGGGTGGGGAACGATGGGTACTTTATGACTTGTGGGCTTCAACTTCCTGGCTCAGGAATTCTGGGAGCTGAAGTCCACAAGCCATAAACAGGACACCGTTCCCTACCCCTCATCTACATGCTTTATATCAAATTCTTGAAATAATTCTCTTTAAAGCCTTCAAAAGGTAGAGAAAGAAGACTTGGGGTTTAGGTCTGATGAGTCATTTTTGAAATTCTATTTGGGATAAAATTACTTTTAAACTAATTTTAGAAAGCAATCAAGAATTTATTATGAAAAATGTTCAGAGATAGTCCTACATGCCCTTAGCATTTCATTAGATTAAATGAAGGTTTCTCCCCTCCTTCCCCCCTGTAAGCTGTGATGGAGGAGTTCTAATCAAACAGTTACGTATTATCAACTCTGATCAAAGAGTTTCTAAGGAAACTGGGGGGAGAAAAAAATCACAGTAGATTAATGCTAATGTAATTTTGCTGCCCATCATTTCTGGCAAAATGGCAAACATTAAAGGTAAAGGTTCCCTTCGTGCTAGTGGTTCCTGACTCTAGGGGGCGGTGCTCATCTCCGTTTGAAAGCCAAAGAGCCAGCGCTGTCCGAAGACGTCTCCATGGTCATGTGGCCAGCATGACTCAATGCCGAAGGCTCACAGAACGCTGTTCCCTTCCCACCAAAGGTGGTTCCTATTTTTCTACTTGCATTTTTAACGTGCTTTCGAACTGCTAGGTTGGCAAAAGCTGGGACAAGTCACGGGAGCTCACTCCATTATGCGGCGCTAGGGATTCAGACTGCCAAACTGCCAACCTTTCTGATCGTCTTAGCCACTGAGCCACCGCGTTCCAAACATTAAAGATACACAAATCGAGACACCCTTATTTTAATCTGTCATTATATCCACAAAGGAATTGCATTGCCTCCGCAGATGCCTTACGCCAAATAAGTGAATAAATTCCATGAAGGAGCTTTTCCTACAGTCAACTAAAAGAAAAATTGTCTTCCCTGGATTTAAGAGTGTATTTTCCTAGGCCTGCACAACTATTGTGTGAGCTCAGAAATTGGCACAGCTCTTCTAGAGAGACACTATGAGGATGCCAGTTTTGGCTCCAACTGTTGCAAGACTCCTGGCAAATGCATTATCTTAATTCAGCTGTTATTAGCTGCAAGGTTTCCTATAATAAAGCAACAGATAAATATGTCTTCCTTTTTAAAAATGAAGTTATCTTACGGGTTTTAAACCGCGGATGTTTCAACAGTGGTGGGATTCCAAAACTTTTGCTACCAGTTCTGTGGGCGTGGCTTGGTGGGCGTGGCAGGGAAAGGATACTGCAAAATCCCCATTCCCTCCCCATCATCTGGGACTCGGGAGGCAGAGAATAGATGGGGGCGGGGCCAGCCAGAGGTGGTATTTGCCAGTTCTCCAAACTATTCAAAATTTCCGCTATCGGTTCTCCAGAACTGGTCAGAACCCCCAGAAACCACCTCTGGTGTCCAACCTTGGCAACCTGCCTGGGGAATTCTGGTAGTTAAAGTCCACAAGTCTTAAAGTTGCCAAGGTTGGACTCCCCTGGTTTAAACATTCATCTGATCTACACACATACACACACACACACACACACCTTCCCTGGGAGTGAGCCCTATGGAATGCAATGGGGGTCCTGAATAGACATCGGCCGTGTTGTTCTATCGCATGGCAAAACGTTGAGAACACGGCAAATGTGAAAGGAGAAAGAGGATGTGAGTTTTTGTTTCGTTCTGCTCACCTTTACTATGGTTCAAAAACTCCTCGGTAAATATTGGAATATCGAACACTGACCTCTCCTTTGTATCCGGTTCCTTCTGCAATCAGACAAAGTTGCGTCTTGAAAAGTCACAATACGAAACAACTCTGAAGGCCCTTATAACCTTGTAACCCCTTTCAGGCATTAATCAAAGGAAGGACATTATGCTCATTTACAGATTAACAGAGTTGGAAGGGACCTTGTAGGCTATCTAGTCCAACCCCCCCACCCAAGCAGGAGATCCTACACCATTTCTGACAGGTGGCAGTCCAGTCTCTTCTTGAAAGCCTCCAGTGATGAAGCTCCCACCACTTCCGAAGGCAATTTCTGTTCCATGGGTTGATTGTTCTCCCTGTCAGGAAATTCCTCCTTATTTCTAGGTTGAATCTCTCCTTGGTCAGATTCCATCCATTATTCCTTGTCTGGCCTTCAGGTGCTTTGGAAAATAGCTTGACCCCCTCTTCTCTGTGGCAGCCCCTCAAATATTGGAAGATGCTCTCCTGTCTCCCCTGGTCCTTCTCTTCCCTAGACTGCTCTCTAGCTCCCTCTCTGCCTCCGTCGCAGAGGCCTCGTCTGAGCTTCCCTCAGCCTCCAGGACTGGACCATGTTCCTCCCCAACCTCCTCACTGTCCGACGCTTCTGCCAGCTCAACTGGCTGCCAGCAGGCCACAATCCCACCCAACACAGGTATATGAGGAAGGTGGCCTAATGTTGAAGGCAAACTGAAAGGACAGAGTTCCTATCTAAATCAGGGAGAAGGATCTAGACTGAATTACCAGCCAAAATGTGCACAGGGTTCAGGAAAATAGCTGGACAAAGCCCCAAGTATTTCTGTTTTTTTTTCCAATTCTCGGATCTTCGGTCAGGAATCTTGGCTTTCAGAGTTGGCCCTGGCAATTCCTCTGTTACCTTTGCTGTAACAACCGCAGTCAAAACAGTCGTGCAAGAGCGAAAGAGACTGGCAAGGAGTAGGATTTTGAAGCCGCTAAAAGCATCCTGACTGCCAGCGAGATCAATCAAGCAGGGGGAGAAGTCTTTGGTTTGGTTAGGACTGTGGCCTTTTTTAAAAAAAATAGATTGAGCACCTCAGGTTTCGAACGAAGCGTCAAACACGACTTGGGAGTCAAGTTTTAAGGGCTGAAGATCCTATGAAGGAATTTTGGCCGTTCAATCTCGGGGCTTCGCAAGGGCTGCGGCTCTTCACAGGTTTGGTGAAGCCCCTGGCAGGTCTTGTAAGAGGGAGGCAACTTTCCATGTGACCCTTGAAAGCTCTAGTAGAGTTGTTGGAGTGAGTCAAGCAAGGCAGGCAATTCATCTCCTAACCCAGGGGTGTCCAAACTTAGGAACTTTAAGACTTGTGGACCTTCAACTCCCAGAATTCCCCAGCCAGCTGGCTGGGGAATTCTGGGAGTTGAAATTCCACAAGTCTTAAAGTTCCCAAGTTTGGACACCCCTGTCCTAACCGATGGGGAAAGGAACTAAAAACTGAGTCACAAGGAGAGGCTGGGCGAAAGGAAACACAAGCCAACCTTTCTAAAATTAGAGGAAGTGAAATGCTTCCTGTCTGAGGTCCACAATCTGTCAACCACGCGAATCATGCTGACCCAAAGTAACAATTTTTGAAGATAACCACAACTGGAGGGGGAGGAGGAACATTGTAAAGTCCTTGGAGCTCGCTAAACCTGGTTGTTTTCTTGCAGACGTTTCATGACCCAACGGGGTAACATCATCAGTGCTAGAAAAGAATGGGATTTACAGAGGGGAGCGGGAGGAGGAAGAGGAAGACTGTAATGTCCTTGGAGTTCTCAGGAGGAGGAGGAGGAGGAGGAGGACTGTGGAGTGAAGAAGAAGAGGAAGAAGAAGAAGAAGAGGAAGAGGAGGAGGAGGAGGAGGAGGAGGAGGAGGAGGAGGAGGAGGAGGAGGAGGAGGAAGAAGAAGAAGAAGAGGAAAACAGCAAATCTGTCTTTTCTGGGTCCTTGCGAATAGGTGGACAAAAATGCTAAATCCAGCCTAGACCTCTGCTTGATTGTGCAATGAATCACAATAAATAATTTTCAATATCAATAAATATAAAAGCCGGATGCCGTCTCCAAAGGGCATGTGATATTGGGACACTGCTACCACGTCACCCCTCCTCCTCCTCCTCCTCCTTAGATGAGACATCCCCTGCTACCCAATTCCTGGAACGGAGTGGGAAAACGTTGGGGCAGGGCTCATTTTGCAACAGCTCACACAACAACGCTCAGCATCGAGCCAAGGAACGAAACGAAGGACTCCGCCCTCTAAGCGCCATCACCCCCCCCCCCGTTTCTATTTCAGGAACCATCTCAGATAAAATTCATTATAAAAGAAGATATCAGGAACTGAAGGGGCAGGAGGGGAATGCTTGCCTAAGGCAACAAACAGGGTTTAAAACCAGCTTTCATTACAGCCCCAAAGAAAACCGGCATTAAAAGCGGCGAGGAGGGCGAACTCTTTCAGAATTGATGAAAGCGGGGGGGGGGGGGGGGGGGCAGGGGGGGCGGCTGAGCCCCCAGGACAAAATATTGCCTCTCTTGGGAGGTTCCCTGTATGCACCCTCCCCACTGCAAGCAATTAAATCCCAGAGATCAGGCAACGACTTTCAGCTTAATGGAAGCATATTAATGGAAACCATCAGCCCTTTTCCATTAAGCGGGTACATTTCGCCAACATGGGAAGAATCTCCCAGGGGGGAAGTGAGGGGAGGGAAGGGGGGGTCTCCCTAGCATTTAAACCCCTCGCGGGAATGACATCAGCAGAGATCTTATTACCCTTTTATTGCAAAAGGTATCGCGTTTGCTTGGGCTTCGTGTCGGGGCGTCACTAAGACGAGCAAACTCCACGGATGATGATGGCTGCTTTCCTGGTCCTGAAAAGAGGCAGTTAGGGGGACACTGACTTGGGGGTGGGGGTGAGAAGAACTGCGGGGTGTTCCTAGGACAGGCCTCGGCTCTGAGATGCCAGGAACGACCTGAATCCTTGATAGAGGAGAATGTTTTTGTGGCTCAGGGTTGAAATTGGACCCTTGGGGCTCTCTGAGCTTGGTAGTTTTCTTGCAGTCATTTCATTACCCAGCTAGGTAATATCATCAGTGCTAGAAGGGAATGGAGTGTGTGGAGAGGAGGAGGAGGAGGAGGAGGATGAGGAGGAGGAGGAGGAGGAGGAGGAGGAGGAGGAGGAGGACGAGGAGGAGGACGAGGAGGAGGACGACGACTGTGAGGTCCTTATTTTATTTATATATTTTATTTTATTTCTTGGATTTCTAAACCGCCCCCTCTCCCAAAAAGGGACTCTCTTATGCTCTCTTAGCTCGGTTGCCTTCTTGCAGATGTTTCATTACCAGACTAGGTAACTACAGCACTGATGAAGTTACCTAGTTTGGTAATGAAAGGCCCACAAGAAAACAACCAAGCTCAGAGAGCACTAAGGGCCTCTCAATCCGGAGAGTATCAGTAGAGTTTTAAGAAAGAAAATAATGAAACGAAAATATTTTCTTCCGTTCAGTGCATTCTGACATTGTGTTGGCGTGGGGAACAGGCCAATCTGCTTTTGGAGGGTGGCTCTTAAGTTGTGACAATGAATTCTAGCTGGATAAAAGAACTACTATCCACCCTTGGTGTAGTCGTTTAACAGACTACAGGCATATTTCGAAAAATATGGTAGATTTGCAGAATCTTATGCAACTGGTCCAGCAGATCTACCAGCAGACAGGACTGAGGTTATCGTGACTTTGGTCTACGGGATGCTATTTCATTCTATTTTCAGCATGCTTGCTTGTTAACTACAGGAGCCTCAATGCCCCTTTAATTAATTCCAGTTAGCGCTGTCAACCCTGATGTTGGCCTGATTGAGGCCCTTTTGAGACTTTAGCGCTGACACACTGGAGCTGAGTGGTAGGGGCGGCAGAATAGAGATAGCTGGGGTATTATAGTCAAAACAAAATACTTTCTCTTGGGAACCAAGGACATTCCTGTAGGTGTTTGGAAGGAGGGGAGTGATGTCACTTCGCAACTGGATTGCATCCTGACTGGGCCATGTGACAGGTTGTTTTGGCAAAGTGGCAAATGTTTACTTTTAATTAGGTGAAAACCGCAGGAATGTTCCGAGTCGGTTTTCACCAGCCTGTGCCAATATGACATAGCCAATAAACCTGTTCTTGGAGGACTCTATCTGCCTCGGAGTCCTGTTTGCTACGGGTGTGTAACTTGGAACCCTGACAAATGCTTAATGAGAAAAGAATCAGCTCCAGATGTTATCATAAAAAATAAGGTATTTACCTGATGGTCGTGGGGAGCTGGGCGTGTTCCCTCTGAAACAGACAAGACGAGGAGTAAGTTTACAATGTGTTTACAATGATTGCAGCTTCCAAAGATCATGGGATAGCCTTGGACTCTTGACTTACTTCTGGATGCTATTTGGAACCCTGACACTTAACAACCGTGTTACTAACTTGACAACGACAGGGTTTCTCTAGACAACGGTGGCAAGCGAGGTCATAAAATGGGGCAAAACTCAACTCAGCAACTGTCTCACTTAGCAACAACACAAATGTTGGTCTCTGTTGTAAGTCAAGGGCGGCCCGTATTATGGTAAAACAAGCCCGCGTGTTACTTTAGAGCTCGTACCTTGCCGATGTGTTTTGCCTTTCTGTCTGTCCTGGGTTTTCCTGCTAAAGACCTTGTAAGCCTCCGTCTTCTGGTACTGCTCCAACTCCTTCATGTAGCGTTCCTTATCTCGGTCGGCTTCCTCAAGGTAGCGCTGCAATGACAGAACAATCACTCCTCTGTTCTTGGCCAACTGGGTGAGGAAGCCAGAAAGTTGAGATTCAGCCCCGTCTCTGGTTCCCCCCAAGAATGGAAGGCGGAGTTGAATACCAAGAGCTGGCCGGGTTAAAAAGCAGCCGAGTTGCCTCTCGGCACCATCCGTATGTGAATATCAAACTAGAATTTGGCGTTTTGTTCATCGTTGCTCAGTTGTGACCCTCCCCACTTGAGAGGGCCTAACATTTCCCCATATGCCTAAAAGCAACCCTACCAGTTTCCCGGTGAATGGCCATGATCAACTCAAGAGTAGATCCATCTGGATATGAAGTGTCTGCACCTCTGGCTTTACTGTGGGTTTAAACTACACAAATCTTAGGAAAGAGGGAGAGGGAGGGAGATATAGGGGATGGATGGATGGATAGAGAGGGAGGGAGAGGCAAGATATAGATGATGGATGAATGGAGAGAGGGAGAGAGGGAGATATAGATGATGAATAGAGAGAGAGAGACAGACATTCAGACACACAAATAAAGGTGTTGGTATAAATGGAGAGCAGAAGATGCTTATCACAGATTTAATTGCACATCTGTCCTCCCGCCTCTGGATGGGAGGGATCAAGCATAAAAGTTTAGCTTTCCGATCAGCATTCAGTGTTTGAATCTGGTTCTAAAGACATCATATCAAAGTTTGCCTGGAGCTGCCTGTCATTTTTCCTTAATGAATGGAGCCGGGCTGAAAAACTCTTCAAAAGGAGCTGTTAACGGGCAAAGAACTTCAAAAAGAGATCTGAGAGAGGATGGGGGCCCTTTCGGATTAAAAGCCCCTCTTCCCCCCCCCCCCTTCCTCTTTCACTTGGTTTCCTGTGGCTCTCTGAGCCGGTTTAGAAACCGGTGAGGGATGGAGGAAAATACGAGCGATGACAGCAGAACGGAAAAAGCAAAGGGACTCGGTTTCTACCCGAGTGTAAATGAGAAGGCAAGGATGGCCTAGATGGATGGAGGCAACTTTGTCGCGGAGGCAGCTGCGCCGCACGGAAAATCCCTTACGATCCCCTGCATTTTGTCATCAATACATTGCTACAGTGTGGCCTGAATATTAAATCCCTTCCAAAGTGTGTGGAAATGAGGCAAAATGCAACAGGCATCGAGCACAGGTGGTCCTCGACTTATGACAGTTCGCTTAGTGACCGTTCAAAGTTACGACAGCACGGGGGGGGGAAGGGACTCAGGACCATTTTCCACGCTTACGACCGTTGCAGCATCCCCACCATCACGTGATTTACATTCAGCTGCTTGACCACTGACTCACACTTATGACGGTCGCCGTGGATCCCCCTTTTTGTGACCTTCCAACCAGCAAAGTCCACGGGGAAGCCGTGTTCGCTTCACAACCATGTTACTCATTTGGGAACCACAGCGACTCGCTTAAGAAACGGGGCAAGGAGACTCGTAAAATGGGCGAAACTCCTTCAACCCATTTCTCACAAGGCAACATGCATGTTTGGGCTCAATCGCAGTCATAAATTGAGGACTACCTATATAAAGGGAAAAGCGAGGCACGGAGAGGTATCCGAGGTCCTCCTGTCGCTCATGAAAATCAGGTTTAGGTTTAGGTTAGGTTTTATTAAATTTATAGACCGCCCCCTCTCCCCGTAGGGACTCGGGGCGGTGTACAGACTGTTCGTGTATAAAACAACAAAACATAACATAAAACATCAGACAAAACAACGCACACATACCGTCTGTAGGACCAGAGGGGGCCTCGGTGCTCGCTCAGCTTGGTTGTTATATTTGCAAACGTTGCTGTAGGAACCCGAGTTCTGCAAGTGGCTTTTCAGAATTGTCACTTGTGGTGGGATATGCTTTGGGGACGCGGTGGCTCAGTGGCTAAGACGCCGAGCTTATCGCTCAGAAAGGTCAGCAGTTCAGCGGTTCGAATCCCTAGCGCCGCGTAACGGAGTGAGCTCCCGTGACTTGTTTCTGCTTCTGCCAACCGAGCAGTTCGAAAGCAGGTAAAAAATGCAAGTAGAAAAATAGGAACCACCTTTGGTGGGGAGGTAACTTGCCTTCGGGAGTTTAGTCATGCCAGCCACATGACCACGGAGATGTCCTCGGACAGCGCTTGCTCTTCGGCTTTGAAACAGAGATGAGCACCGCCCCCTAGAGTCAGGAACGACTAGCACATTTGTGAGAGGGGAACCTTGACCTTACGTTTTGTATTTCTCCTGTTGCTTCCGCTTAGTCCCTCTGTCAGCCAGGCTGATTTATTTCCTGAGTTTGAAAACTGCTCAGGAAGCCAAATTGCGAACAGGACATTGTCTCTCCCATAAACAAAGCGAAAAGCCATTCAGAATTTCAAGGCCTTGCTTCTGAGGAGACCCATTCAGGACACCACCACCCCCCAGTGCCAGCAACGCCGCTGGAACCTGCTCCGAGGCATCCGCCACAGCCAGCTTAAAACCGGCAACGCTCACTAAACAAAGCATGTCAGCTTGCCAGCCGTCTCCTCGCCAACCTCCCTTGGTTTTCGTCCTTCGGACCAAAAAGGCGAATTGAGGAATGATACGCAGGATGTTTTCTCGACATTGTGAGCAGCCGTTCTAAAAGGGGGAGATGAATTGTTCCTTTGTCCCCGGCGTTTTCAATCAGCACCCTGTTCAATCTGTTCTTTCGGTTGTTATCTGCTTGGCCCGAGATGCCAGCTGTACCGATGAATGCAAGGAGGCATCGTTCCATCAGCTTGCCTTGCCAGTTCACCACAATTCCCTGGGCACCGAGGCACGTTCCTACCTGTCGCACTCCAGAGTTGCCTCCTGCAGGCTAAAGGGCTGTGTTATATTACGGAGAAACTACAGGTCCAGGAGGAAGGTGTCTTTTAGAAAGCATCCTAGCCTAGAGGATTTGTAGCTGAGGTTTCAACTTGTGTATTTGTAGCTGGGGTTTTAACTTGTGGGCTCCTTGGGGCACTCTGAGCTTGGCTTGCAGACGTTTTCATGGCCCAACTAGGTAACTTCATCAGTGCTAGAAGGGAATGGGGTTTGCAGAGTGGGGTGGAGGAGGATTGTGGGGTCCTTGGTGCTCTCTGAGCTTGGTGGTTTTCTCGTAGACGTTTCACTGCCCAACTAGGTTAACATCATCAGTGCTAGAAGGGAGTGGGATTTGCAGAATGAAGGCGGAGGAGGAGGAGGAGGAAAAAGAGGAAGAGGAGGAGGAAGAATGTGGAGTCCTTGGTGCTCTCTGACCTTGGTGGTTTTCTCAAAGATGTTTTATTGCCCAACTAGGTAACTTCATCAGTGTTAGAAGGGAATGGAGAGGAGGAGGAGGAGGAGGAGGAGGAGGAGGAGGAGGAGGAGGAGGAGGAGGAGGAGGAGGAGGAGGAGGAGGAGGAGGAGGAGGAGGAGGAAGACACCAACTGTGGGGTTCTTGATGCTCTCTGAGTTTGTCAGTTGCAAGTGAGGATGCAATCAAATGCCATAAAAAAAAGGTCTCACCAACTTAGGCCGTGAACTTCCAACTCCCAGAATTCCCCAGCCGGCTGGGGAGCTCAGCCAGCAGGGGAATTCTGAGAGTTGAAGTCCACCAGTCTCAAAGGGGCCAGGGTTGGCGAGCCTGGCCATAAAACATTCCCTAAGACGGAAAGGCGAATACAGCGGTACCCGTTTCTCCTCCGGAGGGAGTTTGCTCCATTCGTTGCCCAACATCCGGGTGATTTCTGGAAATGGGACTTCGGGTCTCTTGGCACGAAGCTGCTCCCGCCGCTCGTTCATAAACCTCACGTAGCCCGTCAGGGGGGATTTGGGGGCGTTGCTGTCCCTTAAAGGCTTCTTCCTCTTCCGCCCTTTGGACCAGCTTCCTCTCTTGGCTCTCTGCAGGAGGAGACAATTCAAAACCCATCGCTTGGTTTTTTTTTTGTTAAATTTTAAAAAAAAGACATTATCATCTTCCGTGTTTCGATAAACGGCAGGTAGTCCTCGACTTACGACCGCCAACAGAGCCCCAAATTCCCGTCGCTAAGAAAAGATAGCAGTCGGGTGAGTTTCGCCCCATTTCACGACCTTCCTTGCCGCCGGGGTTAAGTGAATCGCTGCAGTTCTCGAGTTAGAGTAACCTGGTTGTTAAGCAATGTTCCCCATTGACTTTTGCTTGCCAATGGTCGCAAAAGGGGGGTCACGCAACCGTCATAAATACGAGTCAGTTGCCGAGTGTCTGAATTTTGATCATGTGACCGTTGGGGGGGGGGGAAGAGATGCTAAGTTTGAAAAAAATGGTCCTAAGTCCCTTTTCTCAGTGCCGCTGTAATGTCAAATGGTCACTAAACGGACTGTTGTAAGTCGAGGACTAGCTGTACAGAAGGCTTTCATTCCCCTGAGTCAAAAGACAGCATCCATTCCAGCCCAATCCTTGGAACCTGCTGGGGGAAGGGGGGGGGGATTTTATTCGTGGATGACACCCCGTTAGCAAGTCCCCTTGCGAGGGGCAGGATTGCTATAATTAAAATGTAAATAATCCATTCCCCCCCCCCTCCCCGTTTAAGAAGAAAAGATGAATGGAGGGAAACAGGCAGGTGGAGGAGGAGGAGGAAGTCTTTTAAAGATGCGTTTCCGCTCACCTCCTCCTCCGTCCTCAGCTCGCTATTTTCAGCTGCATTAAATGACTCGTTGCGCAACAGTTGGCTTTGCAAGACGTCTTCGGCAAAATCGGGATGGTTGGCAGACTGGGAGGCGCTGCCACAGCACGAGCCTTCGGAATGATTTACCCTGGAAGAAAGGAAAGGAGGAAAAAAAAGAAGAGAGAGACTCAGATCATCATCGGAGATACTCCCACTCTCGCAAAAACACAAGCCACTCAGGCACAAATTTATCCCATCCGCTCTCGCTTCGGCCTCCAAAATGTCATAACTGAGAAATCTTCGGAGGCGGGCATGGCTGATAAGGCACCCTGGATTCTACGAAGTTGCCCTTGCTCGTTGCAAAAGATAAGAAGGATTTCTGACCTCAACAGGATGCCTTATCGGGGGGGGGGGGGGGATACATTTTGTTTGTAATAAGAGCAGAAGCTCCATATCTTCTCTGTGTTATAAAGGCTCTGAAAGCTTCACAGGAGGATGGAAGGCAAAAGAAAAACCAACCCTGTGTTTTATTATTCAGTGGGTTTCAGGCAACATTTCCAACTCGGCGTGTGATGCTAACTTTGATCTATGCTGCTCTTGGGGGTTTTTTTGCTTTCGTTTATTGTCACACCACTTGCTGGCTGGCTGTTGCACTGGGGAGGGAGGGAGGGGGAGTAAGGATTTTTATTTTAAAAACAAAACAACCTTGGAGTGATAGGGAACGCCACGGTGTGTTCCACAGCGTTCTGAGCCCGTCGTAATAAATTGCTGGGCGCAGCACATTTGTCTGTCTCAAAACAGCTCACAGGGAAACGTATTCACTGCAGCTGCCATGGTTCGGGGCTTGGGCGTTCTCTCCCCTTCCCCCCCCCCACAAAAATCAGGCCAGAGCGAGAGAAGGGTAGGCAACAAATATACCAAAAACCTTTTTTTTAAAAAAAAATCCTTCCCCACAAATCCTGAAAGGGCTGAGCTAAAAAGAACCGTTCAGAGAGAATAGGCAAAGTCGGTTAATGCCACTGTAATTCAGAATAACAGAGTTGGAAGGGACCTTGGAGGTCTTCTAGTCCAACCCCCTGCTTAGGCAGGAAACCCTACACCACTTCAGACAAAGGATTATCCAATGTGGTGGCACAGCAATTTCCACGACACCTTGACGAATCCGAATATCTAGACCCACGCCAGTCCGGCTTCCGACCCGGGCACAGCACAGAGACAGCCTTGGTCGCGCTGGTTGATGATCTCTGGAGGGCCAGAGATAGAGGTTGTTCCTCTATCCTGGTCCTATTAGACCTCTCAGCGGCTTTTGATACCATCGACCATGGTATCCTATTGCGCCAGCTGGAGGGGATGGGAGTCGGAGGCACCGTTTTACGGTGGTTCGGCTCCTACCTCTCCGACCGGTCGCAATGTGTGTTGACGGGGGGGGCAGAGGTCGACCCTGAGGTCACTCACTTGTGGGGTGCCACAGGGGTCGGTCCTCTCACCCCTCCTGTTCAACACATATGTGAAGCCGCTGGGAGAGATCATCCGTGGTTTGGGGGTTGAATACCATCTGTACGCTGATGATACTCAGCTGTACGTTTCAACCCCAAATCACCCCAGCGAGGCTGTCGAAGTGATGTCCCGGTGTTTGGAAGCCGTCGGGGTCTGGATGGAGGACAACAGACTCAAACTCAACCCCTCCAAGACTGAGTGGCTGTGGCTACCGGCACCTCGGTTCAGTCAGCTGACTCCAACGCTGGCCATAGGGGGTGAACAACTGCCCCCTGTGGAACGGGCGCACAATTTGGGCGTCCTCCTTGATGCCCGGCTGTCAATGGATGATCATGTGGCAGCCGTGGCTAGGGGGGCGTTCCACCAGGTTCGCCTGGTGCGCCAATTGCGCCCCCTTCTGGACCGGGATGCCCTACGCACGGTCACTCATGCACTGGTGACGTCTCGCCTGGACTACTGTAATGCTCTCTACATGGGGCTTCCCTTGGGACGCGCACGAAGACTGCAGCTAGTCCAGAACGCAGCCGCGCGGGCAGTCATGGGGAGTACTAGGTACTCCCACGTAACACCGCTCCTGCGCGAGCTGCACTGGCTACCTGTGGTCTTTCGGGTGCGTTTCAAGGTTTTGACCACCATCTTTAAAGCGCTCCATGGCATAGGGCCTAGTTACCTGCGGGATCGCATCCTCCCACATACATCCCTGCGGCCAATTCGCTCTCACAGGGAGGGGCTTCTCCTGGTGCCGTCCACTAGGCAATGCCAACGGGCGACACCAAGGAGTAGGGCCTTCTCTGTGATGGGCCCAACCCTCTGGAATGACCTCCCCCCCGACATTAGAACCACCACTGACTTCCGCTCCTTCCGGCAGAAACTGAAGACTCACCTGTTCCGACTGGCTGGTCTGGCATAATTCTTAACGTCTACCTCCTGGCATATATATTTCCTACTGGTTTTTTAGGGGACTTAATTTTATAAGACACTGGGGTTTTAAACTTTGTATATTTTAAATTATTTATTTAGCAATTACAGTTCTGTCTATTTTATCCTCCTCTTATTTATGTATTTATCCATTTAATAATTTTTAATTGTTATTATGTATGATGTTTTTGATATGGACTGTACACCGCCCCGAGTCCCTTTTGGGAGAGGGGGCGGTCTAGAAGTGCTAATTAAATTAAATTAAAAATCTCTTATTAAAAACTTCCAGTGTTGGGGCATTCACAACTTCTGGAGGCAAGTTGTTCCACTGATTAATTGTTCTAACTGTCAGGAAATGTCTCCTCAGTTCTAAGTAGCTTCTCTCCTTGATTAGTTTCCACCCATTGCTTCTTGTCCTTATCAGGTGCTTTGGACAATAGCTTGACTCCTTCCTCTTTGTGGCAGCCCCTGAGATATTGGAAGACTGCTATCATGTCTCCCCTAGTCCTTCTTTTCATTAAACTAGACATACCCAGTTCCTGCAACCGTTCTTCGTATGTTTTAGTCTCCAGTCCCCTAACCATCTCGGTTGCTCTTTTCTGCACTCTTTCAAATCCCACTGCACTGAAATGCTTACTTTACTGCACATGAAAAATGTAAAGGCGGTAAAAACTGAAAGGCAATTCTTATTTCCTATGCGATGTGCTCATCAAGTTGGGAAAAGAGATGAGAGGGAGAGAGAGAGAGAGAGAAAGAAAAGGGTTACGTATGCATCGGTCTAAAGTTAGATAATAAGTTGCTCACCCAGATGGCACATCGGTGTTCTCCTTTGAGCCATCGTCCTCTTGAATACGTGAAGGGGGAGATGAGCTGCTCATCGGATTCTCCATTACTGTTGCAAGAGGAGAAATGAGAGGCAATTGTCATATTAGTGTCTCTGGAGATTCTCCATCATCCAAGCCATGGATGTCCCAAAGGTACCGTATTTTTTGGAGTATAAGAGGCACCTTTCCCCCCTTAAAAGGGCGTGGAAATGTTGGTGCGTCTTATACACCGAATACAGATATTTTTGGCCTCCCGAAGCCCCACCCCCACATCCCATTTTTGTTAAAAAAAAAAAAAAAAGGGTGAAAAACGGGCCATTTTTCGCAAAGATGGAGGCATTTTTTTTGCCTTTCCTCAGCTCTGCTGAAGCCTGCAGAGTGCTCCTGAGGGCCGGGAGGACATAACCTTTTTTTTGTTACTTACCTCTTTGACATCTTTGTGTGTCTTATACACCAGTGCGTCTTATGGTCTGAAAAATACTGTACTTTTCCCAAAGGCGTTTGTTTTTATTTGTTTTGCAAAAAACAAGGCGTTTGGGAGGCCTGTAGAGTGCAAAAACTTTTTTTTAATGTACCTCTTCAAAAGCATGGTGTGTCTTATACTCCGGTGTGTCTTATAGTCCGAAAAATACAGTATATATTTGTAAGAAGATAACGATGAAGATTAATGGTTAACAGAAAAATGTGAACAGCACCTATAAGAACGTATATTGGTGAATGAATTGGAAAGGGAAAAATAAAAAACCTTTTTCACCCAACAACAACAACAACAACAACATCTGCCTGGGATGCAAGGGAGCGATTTGTGCCTTTCGACACCCACCTCCAAGAGAAGCAACCTCAGTGCTTCTAAGCTGGTTTCAGGCTTGCTTTAGTTCCTGAGAGTCAGAAGGATGAAAAAAAAAAGGCATAATAAGGTCCTTATGCTTTTGTTTTGTTTCCTTGTTTTGTTTTCCGATGTTATGAATGCCACTTTGAAAGAAAGTTGGCAAAGGGCTCTCTCCCTCCCCTCCCCTTTCTTGAATACAATGCTAGGTTTGCTAATGAGAGGGACAGCAGAATGTATTAATAGTGCAGTTGTCAAAACAGACCAGCGCTTTAGCTTTTAAAGTCAAACTTTCTAGATTACGCTCTTTACATTTCCCCGGCTGGTTTTAAGCCAGGCTGTTTTCTTTCGGTCAGATCTATCCATTTTTATTGACGACAAAGTCACCGTCTCGAGCCACTCGGATCAATTACAGGTACGTAGTTACAGAGGCATGGAATCAAGATCACACGAAGTATTAGTACTGCTTTATTTTTTAAAAAATAACCTAGTAAGACCACACCTGGAATGCTGCAACCAATTTTGGACACCAGACTAGAAAAAAGATGTTGAGACTTTGGAAAAAGTTCAGAGAAGATCAATTAAAATGACCAAAGGCCTGGAGACTAAAACATCTGGAGAACGGCTGTAGGTTTTGGGATTTGGCTAGTCTAAAGAAAAGAAGAATTAGGGGTGACATGATAGCAGTGCTCCAGTATTTGAGGGGCTGCCACAAAAGGGGGGAGGGTTTAACTTATTTTCCAAAGCACCAGTGGACCATTTCCGTCTTCCAGAGGGCCTCGGGGGGGGGGGGGCAGGGGAGGGCGAAAATGGTCTCCCCCAGCCCTCTGGAGAGGCAGAAAACCAGCTAGCCGTCGCACACATGCGTGCTGGAGCTGACATAGGGCAATGGATCGCGTGCCCAGAGAGATGTCTCCGTGTGCCACCTGTGCCACAGGTTCGCCATCACAGGTATAGGGTTTCCTGAGCAGGGGGCTGGAGTAGAAGACCTCTAAGGTCCCTTCCAGCTCTGCTTTGCTCTATTTCTTATTCTTATTCTTTTCTCGACTTACAAACCCAGTCCCTGCTGCCAGAAAGATTGGGGACTGGTTCTCTAACAAGCATTCTGCTTCAAGAATATGTGAAATGCCTCAGGGCATAGTTAGACTTTCTAACCTCAATAAAAAGGCATAAATCCCTCACCCAGATTTCATACAGCCTTAGGAGCTAATAGGCATGTTGCCTCTTCTGCTCTATTCTATATATTATATTCTACGATCCTATAGGTTATATTCCATAGGCTGGTCTTCCTTTTCTCCACTGGCCTTCAGACTTCATAAGCAACCATTTAAGGGTCAATTCGGCATGGGAAGCAGCTGGACACCAGGGGTTACCACCGGGCAAAAGGGGCCATATAAACACAGGAAGTTAGAAGAATGCAACCCCCTTTCTTGCTTTAAAGGTTTGTTTTATTTAATCCATATGGCTGGACACTCAACATCGAGGTCAAACATTTCTGATGGTGGAGAAGTTATTCAACGCTTCCAACAGGCAGGATAAGGGAGGGGAGGGGAAGAGCTGGTTCCCACTGGAACAAACTGGGAAAATGATTTTTTTTTTAAAAAAGAAAATTGAGCATAGGATGTGCTGGGTCAGAGGTTGCTCTGCTGGCTTCAAAACCATTCCTGCCTTTATGGGCCTCGCAGCTGTGCTCCCAAACCACAGGCAAGGTGGTTTTTTTAAAGGACGTCCGAGGCCTCTAAAACAATTCACAGAAACTGAAAAAGATGTTTATTCCTGCATCAGTTCATTATCTCAGTTCCCCCCCTGGTGCCTGGTGATGAGTTCCCCTCTTAAATTTGGGGCCCTCTGGGGTCAGGTGAGCAAGGGATGGGACTGGTTTTAGCCAGATATTTCCTTCCGGTGGACTTCATCAGGATGAGAACAATCCAGACCGGGATGCCAAAAAGGAAATTGCCCCTTCGCCCTTCCGCACTAGAGTACGCCGGTTAGAAGACTGCAGGTCGAAAAGCAGTTCAACCTTCATTGAAAGTGTCAAGTCAGCAAAAAGTAGACTTTTTTTTTTACCTTAAGGACCCAGTAGCAATAGCAATAGCCCTTAGACATTTATACCTCTTTACAGTGCTTTTGCAGCCCTCTCTAAGCAGTTTACAGAGTCAGACTGTGGCCCCCAACAATCTGGGTCCTCATTTTACCCACTTCAGAAGGATAGAAGGTCGAGTCCACCTTGAGCCTGGGGAGATTCTATCTGCCAAATCAACCTTCAACTGATCAGGATCGAACTGCTGACAGTGAGGCAGAGTAAGCCTACAATACTGCATTCTAACCACTGGGAGGGAAGGAAGGAAGGAAGGAAGGAAGCAATAGACTTATATACCACTTTACAGTGCTTTTACAGCCCTCTCTCAGTGGTTTACAGAGTCAGCCTCTTGCCCCCAACAATCTGGGTCCTCATTTTACCCACCTCGGAAGGATGGAAGGCTGAGTCCACCTTGAGCCAGGTGAGATTCTATCTGCCGAATTGCAGGCTGCCTTTGTTGGGAAGATAACTGCGTTCCGTGCGCTTTCGGCATTGAGTCATGCCGGCCACATGACCACGGAGACGTCTTCGAACAGCACTGGCTCTTTGGCTTTGAAACGGAAATGAGCACCGCCCCCTAGAGTCAGGAAGACTAGTACATATGTGCGAGGGGAACCTTCACCTCTATCTAAATTGTGAAAAAGTGCAGTAACCTTTGATTACCTGGGTTCTGATCTTTTTAACAGAAAGGAGGAGATGGCAGCGGCTACTTCTCTCTGCTCTGGACCTGACATCATGCTGGGGGGGGGGGGGGGGATTAGAGAAGCTAAGACTGAATGGAGATAACCAGAGCTACATATTGGGATCATGGCAAGATATGACAAATGTTAAGATGGAAGCAAAAATGCTCTAAAATGATTTGTAAATGCATCATTAATAGCCTGAGATTGCCATGTCTTAAATTGTAGCTTACATAAGACTATACTACGGATGTATAATCGTTTCCATCAATCCACCTATAAATATTAAATCAGGCAATCCACAGCTATAGGCAAACAATGACATTCATGCCAAGAGCCTCAGTCTATTATTGTTCCTCTTCTCCGAAATCTTAGCTTTGCAGTTTCTAATCCAGGAGCAGAATTAATAAGATCAGAATCCATGGCAATAATGAAAACCACCAGCTGGAACATGACAGAAGCAGGCAGCCGAGCTGCTCCAGGCCCCAGAAGAGATGCCACATTTCAGCACTTTTTTAAAATGCTGAACACTCTCTTCTTTTCCCAAAGGGCTACCAAAAAAAGAAAGAAAGAAAGTGTCTGGATATTTGAAAGACGCTCCATACTAAAGAAAATAATTACCAAATGCAATTTGGATTTCTAACCAGGGAGGGAAGGGGTTAAATGACATCACTCCAATTCACAGGTTGTCCTGGTAAGGCAAAATGGCTGCATTTCACTTACAGAAGCAGGTTGGGACATCTCATGAAAATAATACTAGATTAAAGGGCCCCAGGGCAGTTTGGGTGCAGTCTGCAGAGAGATTGATCAAACTGGGGGGGAAAAAACCTCTGAATAATGGAATTACTAAAAACAAATAAATCCAGCAGTAGGACACATCATTTTTTCTGGGGGTTTTTTTCGGCAAAAGAGCAAGGACAACTAGGTTTGAATGGCTGAGAGAAGGGTGGCATATACTGTATTTTTCAGAGTATAACACATTCCAAAGTATAAGACACACCTAGCTTTTGGGGAGGAAAAGAAGGAAAAAAAAGTCTACCTCTGCCTCTGCCTCCCAGCAATTTGTCTCCTTGCAGCAAACAGCCTGTGTCAGTTTCAGTTTCAGCACAGCCTGATTAGCCCAAGCAGCTGATTTGCGACCCCACGATCAGCTCGGAACTGACAGAAAATGGGGCGCATGGAGATTGAAAACAGGGTTGCAGAGACCAAAAATGGGATGCGGAAGCTGAAAATGAGGCGCGCGGAGGTAGCAAGAGGCAATGGCAACCCCTGAAGCCTGAAGCAGCTGATGGTTGGGAGGCCGATCCAACCGACAATCAGCTGCTTGTGCTAATCAGGCTCTGCTGAAGCTGAAACAGGCTGTTTGCTGCAAGGAGGCAAATTGCTGGGAGGCAGAGGCCAAAGGATGGAGGCTGGTGGATGGGTGGGGCTACATTCGGTGTATAAGATGCACCCAAATTTTCACTTTCTTTTAGGGGGGGAGTGCAACTTATAATCTGAAAAATACGGTAAATTTAATAAACAAACAGCACATTACATGGATTTTGGAAGCAATCTTATCTAACAATAGAATTGTCATCCTTTTTCTTAGTTTCTTCAGCTTCCACTAATGATCTGCCAGACTTTCTCGAATCAGGACACCCATGGAATGTCTATTTTTATCTCCTGGCAAATATTTTCAAGTTGGAGAATACAGAACATCTTAACCTTGAGAGTTGCCAGCGTTTAATGCCGTTTGTGGTCTGTGGACATTATGCTTTACTGGAAAGGGACGACTTTGTGCCCGCTCTTTTGATTCCCCACCAAAAGTGCGAACAAAAGGGTGTATTAAGCGGAGTGTGCATTTCAAACTCAGACAATAAAAACACACTTGCACAAAAAGAAAGCAGAGCCTGGCTGGCTGGATTGCTTTCAATCCCTTTATCAGCCGAGTCCATAAAAAGTGTATTTGCTTTTTCTGTGTAACAAAGTATAGCAACAGGGTTATTTAAGCAGGAGGAGAGGGATTTTCTTGGCAGAGACTAAGATTTATGTCTTTGAAGATGCAATCATGCACTGATGGATATGTGTTGATGGATGGATGGATGGATGGATGGATGGATGGATGGATGGATGGATGGACGGATGGATGGATGGGCATAGATAGATAGATGAAAGGTAGGTAGGTAGGTAGCTAGGTAGGTAGTGGATGGATGGATGGATAGCTAGATGATGGATGAATGGATGGATAGATAGATGGATAGATATAGATAGACAGACAGAAGATAGATAGATAGATAGATAGATAGATAGATAGATAGATAGATAGATAGATAGATGATAGATAGATAGATAGATAGATAGATAGATAGATAGATAGATAGATAGATAGATAGATAGGCAGATAGACAGACAGACAGACAGACAGACAGACAGACAGACAGACAGACAGTTAGATAGATTTGTTTCAAAAAGGTTCCCATCACTGGTCTAATTAATGAATTATGACTTATGGCAAAGCGGAGTCTGTCTTCAAAAGGGGTTCAGAGCTGCTTTAATTTTGGATGTACATGTGTCACATTCAAGCGAAGCCTTAGAAGAGCTGACTGCAAACCTCTAATTACGCTCAGCAAAATGTCTAAGGAAAAACTCTTCTGCCTTCTTTTTTTTTTATGCTGATCAAAAACATCACTGTTGATTTTTTATATCCCTTCAAAGGGGCCCGAAATTCTTTTATGAAGGCAGAAATATGCCCCACTGATTCGCCTGGGCTGCTTGCCATACATGTTGTTCAGAATTCAAAACAAGACCTGCAATGCATTTCCGGTAACCTACTTTCCTCAACAGTTGGCAACTCCTCTCTTCCCCCCAGCACAATCGCCTCCTCCCCTCCCTTTCCCACCTCTGCACCTTGCCATCCTCACTCTGCAACTCGACATGTTATAAATACCACAGGTAGTCCTTGATTTATGACCGCAAATGGGGGTCTGGAATTTTTTTTATCATACATCACGACAGTTTTAAGTTGAGGCACCCACAGACCCGGTTTTATGGATTTTTAACCAGAGGTCCTTAAGTGAGCGCTGCAGTTGTTAAGTGAATGCTGTCATTATTAAGTGAATCAATGTATTTCTGTGGTTGTTCGGGGGGGGGGGGGAAGGAATGGTAGTCACCTGACCGCAGAAGGCTGCAACTGGTTGCAAAGGAGAGCCAGTTGCCAAGCATGCAAAATACAGTCATTTCTCACTTAGCAACATAAATCTGGGGCTCAACTGCAGTCATAGGTTGAGGGCTACCAGCATTTATAAGTATTTCTTCCCGGGATGCGTCCAGTCTAATGAAGAGGAGGCGGCAGATCTGTCAGGGCAACAGGTCTGATGCCAGCCAGGCTCACTGAAATGAGCCACATACCAACTCTGCATTAGTAATAAACCTGTGGCTCCCCATATTCTCCTCCTGCCTGCACACTCCCCTCCTCTCTGAACACGCTGCCCAATCCTGCTCGGCGGCATTCTTGCTAGAGGCCAGGAAAGCATTGCTGGGCTCCGAGGCTGTACGTGAGGAAGCAGGCCAAAAGGAGAGGCCTTCCATGGTGAAGGTTGGCTTGGCTACTGACACAAGCCCCTCGCCTAATCTGCTTGTCAGTTTTGGATTTAGATGATAGATAGATAGATAGATAGATAGATAGATAGATAGATAGATAGATAGATAGATAGATAGATAGATAGATAGATAGATAGATAGGATAGATGGACAGATATGAGATAGATAGATAGATAGATAGATAGATAGATAGATAGATAGATAGATAGATAGATAGATAGATATAAATAGAGATAGATGATAGATAGATAGATAGATAGATAGATAGATAGATAGATAGATAGATAGATAGATAGATAGATAGATAGATAGGATGGAGATAGATAGATATCTAATGATACACAATGATAGAGTTGCATTTTGATACTTTAATGATTTAGCCATCCGAATCAAGTTGTTGGTCAGCACTTTTATACACAGACTTCCTTTCTCTTGGCTGTTGAATCAGGCTCAGCTAGCTGACTCATCAACTGACACAGCCATTGCTGACTTGCCTTCCGAAGTTGTGGGTGCTCCAACACTGGATATTTTTAAAGAAGAGATTGGACAACCCTTTGTCTGAAATGACATCGGGTTTCCTGCTTGAGCATGGGGTTGGACTAGAAGACCACTAAGGTCCCTTCCAACTCTTCTGACAAGCGAGCAAGTCCGTCTACCTCATGCAGCTGTAACGCAGGCCAACTTAATTGCGTTGTCATGGTGGGGTGATTTTTTATTTTTTTTTTGCAATCCTTTATTTTTAACCCTCCTTTGAAGTCCTGGCTTCAAAATCCAGTTTCTAAGGAGCTCCACATGCTGGTACACCTGACAGCATTCGCTCCCAGAAAACATGTGAGAATGCGGGGTTTGCATTTTTGCCAGGAATGAATGTCGAAAAAGCAACACCCGGAATATTCTGGTTGAAAGCTGCCCTGTATGGGGAACGAGGGAGGGAGGGAGAGAGAGAGAGAGAGAGAGAGGAGTGTGCAGGACACTAATAGAGGCTGCATTCACAACTAGGCTAAGCACCGCAAACAACGTTTATTCGGCTGGGAGAAAGCAAGGGAACAGGAAGCCACAGAAAGGCACAAAAGAATCCGATTATATTAAACAAAAGCTGGGGCAGATGGAAATGTCTACCTTTCCACTGAATCAAAAGCTTTTGGCAGTTCTCTTTTTTTCTCTCCTTCTCCCCCAGTTAAATGGGCCAGTAAACTCAGACAATATGAAATTGGAACATTTTGCTGGTTAATTACCGCACCGAAGGTGAGAGAAGAGTGACCTAACATTTAAGCTTAATTATATCCAAGTTAAATCAACTCATGTATGAAGCTGACAACTCTGCAACCAAAGGCGTTAAGCCATTTGGATGACACAGGCTACCAGGCAATGGGAATATGAATTGGTCAAGGAATCAATTTGCTACATTGTCCAAAATGATTGGGGGGGGGGAGAAAGGCAAACTGTTGGTCTTTGTATTCCAAATATCTGGCCGCAACTAAAATTGTTACTTCCATGTGTGTGTGTGTGTGTGTGAGAGAGAGAGAGAGAATTTTAAATGGCTTGCTTCTGGAAATGCCCAGCCATGATCCCTCATTCTGGGTATTAATGGCTCCTGAACTGCCCCTTGGCTCAAATTAGAGAAGGAAAGCAGTGAGTCAGGCAATGGTAAGAGGAAGCATTCGCTGTGAGTCACCAAAAGGATTGTTTCTTGTGTCACAACGAATGAAAAAAAGGTCTTGTCACATGAGATGCATAATGGCAGAAGAATTACCCACATATATATACATATATATACATATATATACATATATATACATATATATACATATATATACATATATATACATATATATACATATATATACATATATATACATATATATACATATATATACATATATATACATATATATACATATATATACATATATATACATATATATATATATATATATATATATATATATATATGAAGAAGGTAGAAGGTAGAAGGTAGAAGAAGAAGAAGAAGAAGAAGAAGAAGAAGAAGAAGAAGAAGAAGAAGAAGAAGAAGAAGAAAAGGAGAAGGAAAAGGGGGTGATTATATATATATATATATATATATATATATATATATATATATGCTGGTTTTGTTGTATTCGGGTCTTTTCCTGTGTAGGATCCTACACGGGAAAAGACCCGAATACAACAAAACCAGCATACCTAGCGAGGGAAGGAATGTCAAATCTCGCCGCCCTTCCACTCATTTTTTCCATCCAGCTTGGTTTTATTCTTCCCAGCCATGGGAACTCCCTTGCTTATCATCTACATGTCTAGCTGCTTTGCATGAAGTTAAAAACAAAAACAGACATCTCCATGAGAAAAATCAGCCAATGACACAACAAAGTCAACCTCAACATTCCAGCCACGGTATTTGTTTTTCCATGAATGAGAAGCTCTTTCGGCTATTACTCTTCCCTGAGGTTTTGTCTGCTGAAACAGTCCTTCCCAGGGATTTGCTCCCTATTTAATGTCCCCTAGGAGGAAATCTATTGTCTTTCCGGATCTGGTCATCAAATTCTTCGTTTAGGACTGTGGGTCTCAACCTTCCTAATGCTGCGACCCCTTAATGTAGCTCCTCGTGTTGTGGTGACCCCCAACCATAAATGTTATGTTTTCCATATTTTTTTCAAAAATATGTGTTTTCCGATGGCCTTAGGCAACACCTGTGAAAGGGTCGTTCGACCCCCAAAGAGGTCCCGACCCACAGGTTGAGAACCACTGGGGCAATTTCAACCAAACTTGGTCCACAGGTGACTTACTCTCTGGAAACAACTACTGTGAGGATAAGACACCCCTAACACTCCTCGGGGTGTGTCTGTGTGTGCGTGTGTCCTGGCATGCAGGTGGCACGCAGAGCCCAGCTTAGCTCCACGGTGCATTCGTGCGTGCCTCTCTGCCACGCATGCGCGGGGGGGGGGGGGGGGTGTAATGTGAATATCCTAAACCCTGAACTGTCTCTCTCCACTGGTCCTCAATGTTACATGGCTTATAATAGGGTGCACTTGCTGATAGCCCGGCGTTGCTATTTATTTTTCCTAATCCTGTATTAGACAGGAAAAGGAATGAATTATATCTATAGTGTCCCTTGACAACCCCCCCTCCCATTCCCCCTCCTGCCCCAGAGCATGACCCCCTTGCAGCCTCCTCGGAGCCAAAAGAGGCTTGGGTGGCTCGCGCCACTTCTGGTCTCTTATGGAGGCATCGCATAAGGTTGTGGTGGTAGCCGAAATGGCAGGACAGACCGACATGTGCTTAGGACACCTGAGTGGCAGGTGAGATCAGAATCTGTACAAATGAGGATTGTATAAATCCAGGCCTGTGGAAAAAAGAATGCTTTTTCATACCTGTGCCCTTTTTATGTTGGATTATACATCGTGTTCAAGGGAAGATATTCATAAAGAGATTTGGGGGGGGGAGAGAGAAAAAGTACTGTTAACGTAGAATTTGGGTGAAAGAGGAAAAGTAATAATCTTTGGGTCCGTGACTCACCAAAGTCAATGTGAGCTCAAGTGGTTCTACCTCCCACCATCCCTTGATCGTCACACTCCACGTTCTGGCAAGATTAAAAATCTGTTCTCTCCATTCATAAACAGGACTTCTCGCGTCTGAGTCACCCGAATTAAGAACTTTCAAAAGGTTATTTCATGCAATTTAGTTTTGTGTTTCTTTCAACGTTTCTACAAAGCTCTTAGGAAATGATTGTTTAGAATTTCAGTCTTGTTTTCTTGGATCAACCGGAGATTCAAAGTTCCAAATGAGTTGCTGAGGTTCAAAGATTTCATTTAGCAACAAAACTTTTGAGTTCAATTGTGGTCGTAAGTTGAGGACTGCCTGTATACATTCAGGAAGGACCTGCCATTTTTCCTTCCTTCCTTCCTTCCTTCCTTCCTTCCTTCCTTCCTTCCTTCCTTCCTTCCTTCCTACCTACCTGAAAATAAGGCCTCCCCGGGCAATAAGCCCAATCGGGCTTTGGAGCGCATGTGCTAAAATAATCCCTCCCCGAAAATATTTAACCGCATGCACAGCCGGTCCCCGCCATTTCCTCCGGTTGCTTGCCACGCAAACAACACAAGGTGAGGAGGCAAGGCTGGAGGGGGCAGGGAAGGGGGAACATGCCTCACATATACCACACACCTTTACCTAACAGCCGCTCCCCCGACCCTAGCCACCCCACCCCTTCTGTCACGCTAATGGCCACCGCAAAAGCCATTGGCAAAGAACAGGAAGGTGACGGCAGCGATGGGACATCTGGTCACAGCGGCATGGCTGGGCCGACAGCATGGTGCAGGGAAGCATGGCTGGAAGCGTGTGCATAGCCTCAGGGGTGAACGGCTGACCAGCAGCAGCCATGAAGTGACCACGCTCGCCGCCCTCCAGCACCTCAAAAATAAGAAGACCTCTCTGAAAATAAGGCCAAGCACTTTTTTTTTGGGGGGGGGGGTCAAAAGAAAATAAGACTCTGTCTTATTTTTGGGGAAACATAGTACATCCCTACCTACCTTCCTCCCCCCTTCCCTACACATACTGAACAAGTCCACACATCACTCAAAGCTACTATGCAGTTTATCAATGTGAGACAATGATGGGTAAGACACCACTTGATGGTTACTTTGTAGTTTGGTAGGAGCTTAACATAAGTATATACTCAATTATGCGGTTTGCAATCCATACTGGATGGTTTAGCATGATGCAGGAATCAAGCCAACTGTGGTTTATTCAGCAATTCAATAAGCCATGCCTCAGTCTGGTGTTTATATGCAGACACTGTATTTAAACAAGCTCGGAAGACTGGAAAGACAATGTTCTATTTATTCCTTATGTAATCAAGTCACTAAAAAATATAATGTGCAGTTGCAAGATTATTAAGGTGAAACATAAGAAACCACAGGAATAAATGTTTGGAGTATTTGGGGAAGTGAGATAGTGAAACAGGCAACTGAGACTGAAGTGTTAAAGAAATTCCCATATTTAGCACCCATTCTGAAAGTTCAAAAGTAATAACTAAAACGGAGCTTACAGTTTCTGAAAAAAAGGAACACATTTCAAGTTTTATTCAGTTCTAACAACAAAAATCACCACAGTCAGTTTCAGGACAGTTCCTTTTCAGACTGCAGCCAGACGTCCATATGGTCAAATGATCAGCCATAACTCATAAAATAGTAAGAATTCTGAATAAACTTCTAGTTGCTATGCTGTAGCAGGTTTAGTTTCCCAGGGTGGATGGATTGCTAAACCATGATTATTTACTTGTAAATCAGCATTAAACAGCTATGCTTTTTTAAAATGGAAGTGTGTCCCTCTGCAAACATAAATCATTACCCAAAATTACTGGAGAAGGAGACATGATTATATTTATTATTACAATATTCCATTGAATATTATCATATAGTAACATATATTATTCCTTCTCAATTACTCCTCAGCGCTCTTGCGCTCTCTTTCTCTGTCTCTTTCTCTCTCTCTCTCTCTCTGTCTCTCTCTCTACATACTATTGACCTACAGAGACTTTCAAACTTGCAAATGAGCAGTAATCCTCAAATATCTGTGTCTAGAAAATGGAATTTCTAGCATGTTTGCACTAAATTAATCTTAATATTGCTAAAAATATAAAATATACCATAACATACACACTAAAGCGTTGTTTAAGCATATGCAGTTTTGCACTTCTGCTGCAGTCTCTCTTTTTTTATAATACTTTAGATTTATTCTTCATTTGCATATCAATACCCACAATGCTCTTCACTCACAGCAGTCCATTTAAGCCCTGGAAACAAGCTGAAATATGTTCATATACTCAGTTACTTTCTGTGTGCTTTGAAATCTTCATAAACATATCCTCATAGAGTTCACTTAGTAATTGCTTCTCTGGAATAAGCTCTTAGAACACAATTTTGGAAACTTAACAAGGGGTTATGAGAACTGTTACATAAGCTCTGAGCAAAAGGAAACCTAATGCAGAACTTTAAAGTGCTCAGTGGCAAATTTAATAAATGAAATTTAAATTCAGAAAGTCCCCTTTGCCTTAAAGGTAAGTGCTCTAATATTTCAAAATGTACTTTTGCACAGAAAGAACAACAGTTGAAGTATAAAAGGATTTTTGAAAACAATACCAGACTTCATCGACAAAGTTACCTGAAATAATTGAGATTACATTTTGAACTACCTATTATTTTTATTTCTAAGCATAGCTTGTGCACCAAACATTGCAAATCTCACCAGGTCTTCATCTCACAATTCTCTTTCTTGGAAAGAATTGCAGTCTCTTTCCTCAAGGGTTGCAAAGGACTAACGGACAGACAATATAGCCCTTTGCAAATTAATTTCCAGTCACTACCATTACATAAATTCTATGAATAAACAAACCTTACATGTCATATAGCATTAAAGCCATATGAACAGTATAATATCCCCCAATAAAAGTAGACCTTGCTAAAGACTCTTGATATACATATGGCCATTCACACATTTTCAGAAGTCGAAGGAATCGTCTTGATTTTTGACATGCGTGAATTCCCCATTTGTCCAGAATTTTTTAAACAGAACACACACTGGAATAGTTGGAAATACTGGGCATATTTTTATTGCCTGCGTATATCATTATCATCATAAATAATTACAGAAGATGATTTGCATTTAGAAGGTTAGCAATGAGCTCATTTCGGAGAGTGCCAGAAAGTTCCAGTCCAACACCCTTATGACACGGATTCCATGTCCTGCTTTTTCTTCAGAACGATGTTGTGAGATTGGGCTGCAGATCGGTCTCCACCCAAACATGTTTAAAATATCCCATCAAATCAGCTCACCATCTGCACCTTTCTCCTGAATAACCTTGCAGGTAGTCCTCGACTTACAACCATTCATTTAGTGACTACCACGGCACTGAAAAAAGTTATTGATGAGCATTTTTCACACTTATGACTGTGGCAGCATCTCCTCAATTGTGTGATTTACATCTGGACGCTTGACAACTGACTCGCCTTTACGACTGTTGCAGTGTCCCGTCATCAAGTGAATCCCTTTTGCGACCTACTGGCAAGCAAAGTCAATGGAGAAGCTAGATTCACTTAACAACTGGGTTACTAATTTGAGAACTGGGGTGATTCACTTAACAACGGTGATGAGAAAAGTTGTAAAATAGGGCAAAAGTCACTTAGCAATGTAGATTTTGGGCTCAATTGCGGTCGTATGTTGAGGACTACCCGTATCAGCTTTTTGCTTAAAGGGGTTTGATTCTGCTGGCATTATATTCTTTTAATCACCATATTTTTAATTCTATCACCGTGTGAATAAATAATAATAAACATCCGCCATGTCAATGACCCAACAGACAAGCCCACTCAATGTTGGGGTGAAACAATGACAATCCCCCTCCTCTCAAATGACTAATATATTTCAAAGCGGTAGCTGCAGGAACCAAAACTTTCTTATTTTTATCCATTGGCAGCGAAAGTGAAAACCTCCAGAGAAGTTACAGTTGATAAAACACTGAGCGAGATTGGTTTGTCTTAACGTGGGTTAGTTTTGACAACAACACATTTGGCTTGTAAATATAACACTGCATAATTGTGTTACAATCCCAGGTTCTTCTAAATGCTTACACATAAGAAGACCCACTTTAAGGCTTTTCTAAAACAGGAGGGTTTTTTTAACTATTCAGCTCAGCCGAGTTTTTCTGGTAGAAGGAAAACCAGTTTACTGAAAGGAGGAAGAATGGCAGGAAGTAGGATTCCACTTCTTTTGCCAGAACTTTTAAAAGACTTCCCAGGCGGCAGCGGTCGCTCCAAATTGTACCAAGATAGCTGCCAGAGGATGCTGACTAATGAGATGCTAAATAATGGGAAATGAGTAAAAACAAGCTGTAAGGCACCTTGAAGTTTCCAGAGTTGAGACGCTAGTTGTACTACAACAAGGCCATGGGGGGAACCGAATAAAGCTCAAACTGCCCAAGGAGCTGCTGATACAGCTCTACAGAAGAATGGTTGAGTCTGTCATCTGCACCTCCTTAACTGTCTGGTTTGGCTCTGCAACCCAACAAGACAGACACAGACTTCAGAGGAGAATCAGAACTGCAGAAAAAACAATGGCTACCAACCTGCCTTCCTTTGAGGACCTGTATTTTGCATGAGTCAAAAAGAGGGCTGTGAAAATATCTACAGACCCCTCGCATCCTGGACATAAATTGTTTCAATTCCTACCCTCAAAATGACGCTATGGGGCACTGCACACCAGAACAACTGGACACAAGGACAGTTTTTTTTTCCAAATGCCATCCCTCTGCTTAACAACTAATTCCCACAACACTGTCAATAATTTATCAAGAATGTATTACTATTATTCTTCTCTTCCTTCCTAGTATCCATCTCTCCCCACTTATCACTATAACCACGTTGCTTGTATCTTTCAATTTATATTGTTTTTATTGTTTCCTAGTACGATTTGATAGCTTATTAGTAACCTTGACTATCACTAAGTGTTGTGTCTTTTTATTCTTGATGAATGTATTTTTATACTCCTTATGTACACTGAGGGCATCTGCACCAAAGACAAATTCCTTGTGTGTCCAATCACACTTGGCCAACAAAGGATTCTATTCTATATAAGGGGAAATCTATGTCTCTAGTTCTTTGACCAGAGCGTTCAATAGTATGTACAAGTTCACATCCTGGCAGCCCTGGACTTACAACCATTAGTTTAGTGGCCATTCAAAGTTACAATGGCACTGAAAAAGTGACTCACCATCCAACCACCGCAGCCATGACTCCATGGTCATGAAATCGAAATGTGGGCATTTGGCAATTGTTCATATATTGGAAGACAGTTGTGGTTGGGTTGGGTCACCTGATTGCCATCTACGTCCTTCCCAGCCAGCTTGTGACAAGCAAAGTCAATAGGGGAAGCCAAATTCACTTAATGACATGATTCACTTAACGACTTCAATGATCCATGATCACCACTGTGGAAAAAAATGGTTGTAAAACTCGGCACGGCTCATTTAACAACCGCCTCACGTTAGCCACGCAAACTCTGGTTCCAATTTTGGCCATAGTTGAGGATTGCCTGAATTGGGCTAAATCAAGCTTTATTCATTTAGTAAATAATCTAAACAGCTGCCTTGAGTTCACCTAACTTACTCAGCAAAAACCAAGTGCACAATATTTATTATACACAGCGTGAGGTATGGAGCACGTCAAAGGAATGCCAAGGTCCTTTCGCTGGAGGGGAACTCAATTATTTTTGCCAGTGTTAACTTCTACTAGAGTTGCTGGCTACATTATGCAGAATATGTCTTTGCTCAACAGTCAAACCCGGATTAATATTTACATAAGAACTTCTAAAGTACTGTAAAGAATTCCTCAAATCGCTAAACAGATAATCAGCCTTCTGTTTGCAGAACCATGTTATTAAAATAATTCTTCCTGTGAAATTAAAATAAATTCATAGGAGAATTCTCATAATACAATATTAATCCCTGATTTGCTTTATTCAGGCCTGAAGCTTTTTCGTAAAACATTATGCATTTCAAGATTGCCATTCCAGCCCAAAGTATAAGTAGAAATATTTTAAGACGGGAGGGGGAGATTTCCCACTCTTCTCATTATTTGTCCCTATATTACTGTACTCGAAGATATATTCAAATTGACCAGCTCAGTAATGCTAAGTTTTATGGATACTAAATGTATCCCGAATGCATGCTGCTGTCTGAATCCAAACAAGGCTATATTAATCTAAGGAGCTGAATTCCAAGGGAATATCTGATGACAGCTCATACAGGAACACCCAGATTTTGCTTCTCAGTCCCAGATGCTGGATAGGCCTGTGCAGGTTCCAAATTTGCCAGATTAATGCTATTACATAAATAAGATGATGCTTGAAAAATGAAACAAATGTTATAGTTTTGTATAGAACGCACAGTTGACATGTCGAAGGTCTTTGCCCCAGCATCTTCAAAGAGAAAAGAGTAAGATCTACGTAACATTGCAAAGAGCTAATGCCAGGTGGCACAGAAAATGCCATTTACAAAATTAACTTTCTATAACAGGCACCCTCCAACTACGGCCCGCGGGCCGAATACGGCCCGCCAATGCAAAATATCCGCTCTGTGGACTGGTGGGATGAAAAGCAGCTGCCAGCTTGCAAAGAAGTGCTTTAATTCACCCACTGCTTTGATTCTTCCCATATATAAAATACATCCACCAAATTGGTTGCCGAACAATTTTGATAGATGTTCATGTGGGTATATATACACATGCACAAGTGTGGCAAAAAGCAAACCACACTGCCAAAGTAGCTAGTTACTGTGTATGTTTAGATGGCAAAACCCAGAGATTAACAAGAGGTAGATTTTGCAGATCTGAGGGAGGATTTGCAAGGATTTGTAAATCAGCACAGATTAGGGCATATTAGTGTATACGCAGGCTGCCGAACTGATGATGGAAGTTGAATAACCGGGAAGTGAGTTTGTTCACGTAGGGCAGAGTTCAGCTCAGCCACAGTTCATAAAACAAACACTTGGGCTCAGAACTATTTTTTAAAAAAGAAAGAAGGGTATATCTTGCCCAACTTGGTTCCAGTAGCTGGCATTCAGGAGCCTACTCAAAAGCAAGGTAGACCTTGGGAGCCTAAAACTTACCCACTTTTGACGTGACTTACAACATTCCAGGGATAGAAGGTCAGCTAGAAAAAGTACAAAAATCAGCATGGCAAGCATCTAATTTATTATCTTATAATATGCTGGAGATTAAATGCTACCATAAAAGGCATTTATAGTGGTTACTCTTTTCGTAACTCAAAGCAGCCAGAGATCCAATGAGTAATAACAATGCCATGTGCTCTTAAAGGCTTTGAAGCTTGGTTACTTGCTATTTTTATTTGAAATATACATGACTTCTTCATGTAAAATCCTATTAATTAGCTGTTGAACTTCGTATTCCTATGCATATTCCCTCCAGTGAAAGCCACATTACATTCAACAGTTTTACTCTCAAACATTGGGTAATAGCCAAAAGTAGCATTTCCCTTTAAGTTGTGTAAAGGGGACCATTAAGAACAAACCACTTGCCAAGAAGATACTTGTCTAATGAGAAGATTTTAAGATATGAGAGAAATGGGCCTTTCCAATATTTTCACGGAATTGCAAATTGGGCTCATGACACTGCAAGGAGCAAAACAAAATGCCATTTCTATCATTCTGGAAGGTTCTCCCTAAGTTATAGACTCTCCCGTTCCTTAAAGATTGACCAAATCCAAGAACTCTCACAAGAGAGCGTGTACAAGCAGCTGCATATACTTGTTTTTCCATCAGACCATCTGGCAAAGAAATCACTCCGATAATGCAAAAAGTATGTTTAAGTGCTTTACCTTGGAAAAAACTACTGGCCGACAACAGAATTCCTTTCCCAAGAATTCCTTTTCTAAGGTTGGTAATAAAAATGAGAGAAGATTGCTTATTCACCCTACAAAAACATGGTTTTTCTCTTGTTTGCTTCCTAAATCACAGTGTTGAAGTGAAAAGTGATGTCCAAATAGCTTACAATCATAAACATACCAACTGATAAATTAAGTTCTGATCAGTATAATGAGAATTATAAAGTGTAAGATACATTTCTCCTGTTCCTATTATTTCCTGTTCACTGTTTAAGAATTTGCTTTATGGAAAGCACTATACACATCTTTTAATAAATCATTAATATATTGTAAGCCACTTGGATGAAATGAATTCCTATTATGTTCAACGAACAGTTTACAAAGAGCACAAATGCAAATATATTATATAACACAATTCTGGAAAGAGCATTCCACAACTGGATAAGTGGCAAGTGGCACGCAGAGAGCCACAGCGTTTAAGAGATACAGGTAGTCCTTAACGTATGACCATAACTGAGCCAAAATTTAGGTTCTAAGAGAGAATTTATTAAGTGAATTTTGCCTCATGCCTTCTTGCCACAGTTGCTAAGTGAATCATTGCAGTTGTTAAGTTGGGAACATGTTTGTTAAATGAATCTGGCTTCCCCACATGATCCCAGGACATTGTAACCGTCATAAATATGAACCGGTTGCCAAGCATCCAAATTTTGATCAGGTGACCATGGAGATGCTGCAATGGTCGTGTTAAAAAACAATAAGTCACTTTTTTCATGAACTGTTGTAAGTTGAAGACTACCTGTATTACAGGTAATATTGGGACACTGATTAACAGACAATACAGATAGTAGTTTCACTCTCTCGAGTTCTCCTCTCTAGAGCATAAACAAATCAGCCAAACCATCTCTATACAATGAGCAATACAGCTCAGCATCATATGTTTCAACTTCCATCACGCCCATTCCAAACAAAGAAATACTCTTCCAAAAAGCGGAGAGAAGCTACTTTAAAACATGCTCCTGCATTGTTTGCAAGGATGACTATATTTATACTGCAGGGTGCAACAGTCACTAAAAAGTATAAAGATGAGATGCCACATGACATGATTATTTTAAAAGTATTTGAACGTTATCTTTCTACCGTACCTTACAGGAACGTGGAATGCATGCAAAGGACATTCCAACTTAACTAGGCCAAAACACAAATATCCAAACAATTTAAAACACCAAGTGGTAGGAACACAGAGGGCAACTTCAGGAAAACTCTACCCACAATTAAGGCAACAACAGTTTCACTCTAGACATTCATTAAATAGAAACACTGCGATTTAAAGCTGGGGAAACAAAACGGAGGTGATGGAACTTCATCTTTCTTATTGTTTGGGGTTAATTTTACTGGTTAAGGTCTTATATAATTTGTGAACTAGCAGAGCTGCTGGGAGTGGGGCAAAACATACATTTTGTACATAATAATAAGACCAACTCCTCTTTCAAGGCAGGGCACCACCCCCCCCTTGATAGCTTTCCTACCAGGGCAGAGTGGCAACCACAGGACAGCATTGCAACCCACAGCCTGTTTCTGTGGCCTTCAGAGGCCTTTTTTATTTTGACATTTTGACACCTTGAGAGAGAAGAGACCAGGAGACCCTTTAACTCTTTATCTGCATTAAAAAAAAAAAAAGAAATCCCTCCAAAATTCTTCCCAAGCCAGGACAATTCACTCATTCTAGGTTCCCCCCCCCCCCAAAAAATAAAGCACAGACTTTGCTAAGTTCACATCTCATCTCATCTCTTTAGTATCTGTCTGTATATCTATCTATCTATCTATCTTATTTATCTATTCATCCTCCACATCTTCTCTGTCCACCTATTTTCTCCATCCACCTATCTTCTCTATCTACCTCCCAACCTACTTCCCTAATCTGCTGTATCTTCTCTATCCACCTTCCTTATCTATCTATCCATTCATCCATCGATCCACCTATCTTCTCTACATAACTACTGTATCAATTTATCTATCGATCTATCTAGCTACCTATCTACTTCCCCCAACCATCTTTATCTTCTCTATCTACCTTCCTTATCTATCTATCCATTCATCCATCCACTCTCTCTTTCATCCATCCATCATCCATCTATCATCTATCTATCTATCTATCTATCATCTATCTATCTATCTATCTATCTATCTATCTATCTATCTATCTATCATCTATCTATCTATCTATCTATCTATCTATCTCATCTTTTATCAAATTTATGTAGACCTCTCCCCCATCTCACAAAAGTCACTCTTCATTCCTTTCCTGGGCTTGTTCTAAACATAAAAACTCAGAAAAGGAGCAAGAAAGGCAGGAATAAAATAAGAGAAAAGGAAAATAAAGGAAGGAGGGGGATTCATAACGGACACGAGTTGCATTTTATATTATTGCTTCTACCAAGGGAGAGCTTTGGGGGGCACGTGGGGGGGGCATCTCCCACTTTATGTCAACCCCCCCTCCCCGGAAGCATCCTCTGGGGGGGGTCTAGATGGAGAAGGGGCGACCAGGCCCCTCATGGGGGAGGGGGGTGCGAGGGGGGGGAAGAGACAAGAAAATGAATGATGGTAGAAAAGGAAGCAGCTGAGTTTTTGAATGAGGGGAGGCGGAGAGGCAGCCCCCCCCAATGGCTGTGCTTTGTTCAGGAGGCGGGAAACGGGGGGAGGGGGCTAGTCGCCCCACCACAGACCACCGTCAGCCCCCATTCCCCTCTCCTTGGGTGGAGGGCGGGGGCGACACATTTCCTGCTTCTTCCCCCCTCCCCCCGAAACTGACCTGTTGCAGAAAGGCGGGATGGGGAGGGGGCTCCCCTAGAGACTCCTGCCCCTTCACCCCCACTCAGACACCTTCATCATCCTCGCTTTCTCTTTTCCTCAGACACTCGTCTCTCTCTCGCCGCCCCTTGTATCCCTCCGCCCCTCGGCCTTTATTTATTCCCGGGTTGGGGAAATAACCCAGCTTGCCCTTCCGTCCCCGGCTTGACCGAACACGAATTCCGAGAGGATTATTATAAAACCCCAAAAATAAAGGAATCCTCGTCCCAAGTACAGCGGCGGGATTATTTTTCAAGGCCGAGGCGGAAGGATCCCTCGCTCGGACGCGCCAAGACACGCGGAGCATGCTGGGGGTCGTAGTTCTCCGGTTGGGTCTTTTTTTTTTTTTTTTTGCGGCCCCTTTCCCATTTATTTTTTTCCCCTTTTCCTCCGCGCTTACCCGACTCCGAAGCAGGCAGGAGCTGATTGGATGATGGGTGGGGAAGGCCACGCCCCTCACCTCGCCTGGAGAATGAGGGAGATTGGGGACGCGTGCGCCGCTCGCTCTCACGTCCCCCCTCTCATTCGGCGCCTTCTGCCTCCCTAAGCCCCGCCCACCAAACCCAACCCCGCCCACCGTCCGGGCGCGAGCCGAGGCGGTTGGCGGCGCGCGCAGCCGGCGCGAGTGGGCGTGGCAGCGCTCGAGCGCTGCCTCTTTGGCAGGCCGTCGCTTCTTCGCCCGCCAGCGAGCGAGCGAGGCAGCTAGCCAGCCAGCGGCCGCCGAGGTTCTCCCTCCGCCCGGGAAGGAACGGCGGCGGAGCGCTCGGCGCCTGCGGAGAACCGCCCTCCGCCTGCCCCGGACCCGTGCAGGTCAGCCTGTGGGCTTTTCCCCTCACTTTCCGAAAAGGTTTACCTCAGGCGGGAGGGGAAAAACAGGCCCGTGAGGCGAGAGGAGCGGCGGGGAAGCCGCTTTGTTTCGCTCCGGGACGGATGGGGATGCGGGGAGGTGGGATTTGATGAAGGAAGGACGGGAGCCCCCCCTTTTTTGCCCCGTTCGGAGCTTTCTTTTCCCCGGAAAAGGCGACTTGTGGGAGGGGGCACGACTTCCTGGCAGTGGGGAGTGGGAGGTGGGCCAGGGGTAGGGGAGAGAAAGAGGTACCCCCCCTCGAATGGCTTTGAAGCAATTTGGCCCTTCTCCCCACAGATTTCTTTTTTCCCCCTCATTGGGGGCCTCAACTTCTCTCCCCATCCCGTTTCTTTTGGGTGGAAAGTTTGGGCTGGACGGAGGGGGGGGGAGAACACACAGAGGGCCGAAATGGGGTTGTTTCTTACTTTTTTCCCTTCTCTATCTTCTTTAAAAAACATAAAAATTAGACGTGAGGTGAGTTAGGATGAGAGAAATATTCCCCTTCCCCCAGCCAGGGTTCCCCCCCCTTTTTTTGCAGAACGGAGATTTTTAGAACTCCCCCCCCCAACTTCAGCCAAACTTCCCCACTGCGAAATGGGGGGGGAGAAAAGCCGACTTTGCTTTCTTAAGGTCTCCCACCCCAATAAAATGATTTCATTATGGTCTCTGGCTATTGGAAGGGGGGGGTGGAAAGGGAATTCTCCCGATTTTAGTCTCGAATGTGATTGCCCACTTTTTAAAAAAAGAAAAGAAAAGAAAGCTGCATAATTTTTTTTAAACTTATTATCTTCTCTATAATGTTTATATCTGTATTTATTACCTGTAGGTTGTAAGGCCCTTGGGTTGAATTGAGTTTCATCCTCTTGCTATGAGGTTCTGGGACTGCCTGTTAATTGTGCTTTAAGAAGTTTTTCTTTTTTTAATCTGCTGCTTTTGGCAGCAAAGGTTCTTCAGAGGATGCTTTGATTTCCCAGGGATGGAAGCTATTATGCTACCGATAAAAGAGAGATATTTGTAGCTCACAGTTGAACTGTCGGGTCCTTGGTGCTCTCTGAGCTTGGTAATTTTCTTGCAAACTTTTCATGACCAGACTAGGTAGCATCATTAGTGCTAGAATGAAGGGAGGGGGTGGAGTGGAGGAGGAAGAAGGCGAGAAAGGACTGGAGTCCTTGGTGCTCTCTGAGCTTGGTTGTTTCCTTGCAGATGTTTCTTTATCCAAACTAGGTAACATCAGTGCTAGTAAGGAAAAGAATTTGCTCTCATTTTAACACTGACAGGGCAAGTAACTAGAATGTAACCTGAGAGCAAACCCTACTCTCTTCTAGCACTGATGATGTTACTTAGTTTGGGTAACGAAATGTTGCAAACAACCAAGTTCAGATAGTATCAAATACTCCTCAACTGTTATGATTCTGGGGACTGCAGCATACCTCCCTAAGGAACCAAAAAGGAAGCCAAGATGGTTTTAGAACAGCAAGGATTTGTTGTTGTTTTTACATTCAGTGTTGTGCTCAGAATTTGGGGAAAGAAAGTGAGGTAGAGTTAGTATTTGGAGAAGCATTAGCTTCCTCTTCGATTTATCTCTATAATATGTGTATCCCATCTTTATTTGTTTTTACAAATAACTCAAGGAAGTGAACGTATCCAACACATCTTCATCCTATTTCCCCACAAGAACAACCCTATGGGGTGGAGTGGGCTGAGAGACTGATTGGCCCAAGGTCATCCAACTGGCTTTCACGGCTAAGGTGGGATTAGAAGTCACTGCTCCTGTTTTCTAGTCCATGCCTTAACCACTACCTCAATCTGGAACTCTGGTGGAGATCTTATTCAGTTATGTATTTAATATATAGCAAACAACTATTTGTCTTGGTCCCCTTTCAATAACATAACATTGATCTGATATGATTAATGAATACTGTACACATTTTTGCCAATGTTCAAAGTTATGTAAATATTTAATTTTATAGAGAATTAGAATTCTATAATTCTTAGAGTTATACAAGAGTTTAAAATGTGAGTGCAAAACTTAGAATTTTTCTTCTCCAGAGACATTCTTCTTTAAGAGCTTCTTCCTTCCCCTAGCAGTTTCCATTGTGCTTCCTAGGATCAAATCAGAGTACTCTTTATATTATAATATTATTGAATATACACACA